>NC_081416.1:71150304-71200304 GCF_949786415.1 Peromyscus eremicus | reverse complement strand
CTTCCTTCCCTCTGTCTTTCCTTCTCCTCCCTCGTTCCTTTCCTCCTTCCTCCTCTCAGTCTTTCCCTTCCCTTTCCTCTCTCATTTTCTCCCCGCTCCTTCCCTCTTTCTCTTCCACAGTTGCTGAGCACAGATCTCAGGGTAGAGACTGACAAAGACAAAGAAAGTAAGAAAAACAAAGAGGCTGCTTGAGTACCTCCTGCCCAGCAAATGAGGAGTCCGGAGGGCCACAAGATGAATTCTGTGGTTCCAGGAACAACCATGGCTTAGAGAACTACCCAGGGCTATGAGAACCAAAGACCCTTCCACAGAAGCTGCTGAAAGCAGATGCCCTAAGAACTCACCCTAAGAAATGGGAAGGGTGAGGCTCTTTAGGGAGGTGGAGGGAGGTAATTGCAGAAGAAGGTGGGAAGTAAAGGGGAATAGCAGGGTAAAAGTGATCTGATAGGGAAATGGGGGGGCGCTCTTCAGGGAGAGGGAGGAAGAAAAAGGAGGGAGGGAGCAAAGAATAGTAAGGATATCTGAAAAAACTTCAAGGAATCATACTATTAACTATTTACTTAAAAGACCAATATGCACTTAATTCTGTGTATAATTAGACATATACAGTTTTAATGAACATTTGTCATCTGGACTGACAGTGCTCCCTTCAATAGCCAAAGACCACCTAACAAAAAACCCAATATCAAACATGGGAAGCCAGAGTTGTTGGCTATGGGTGTCCAAGAGACTCCCACAATATTATAGGCTATTGCTGTTGCCCTTGGTGGGCCCCAGGCATGGAAAGTCGGTCCCTATTGCTGAAGATGGGCCCAGAAACACTTGAGCTGAAACTGTCCTGAGTGCCCCTTCCCTGGGGACTAGCATTCATGCTATATCCATGCAAGCTTCCAAAGGAAGGAGGCAACCAACAGTCCCACCCTGCTGTGACCCCTATGAATCACATCAACAACTAGAGTGACTTGATAACCCTAAGGGTGCAGCAGTGGCACACATACCTTGGTGTAACCAACAGCTCTCTGATTGGACTTGAGACCCACTCAACAAGAAGGAGACCACGCCTGGAAACCTAGCTGACTACTCAGTGCTGGTGAAGTCACAGTTCCTGCCGGAGAATCTACAACCACTAATTTACTAATCCAGTATAATTCCTAACGACAATCTATAAACAACTGTCCCTCTACTTGCATATAAGTGTAGTCTTCTCCCCTCACCAAGGAAACTTCTCTTTGCAGCAGATGGAAACCACTTCAGAAAACCACAGCCAATCAAAATGCAGAGCTGTGGAGCCCTGCCCCAGTGGAGAAATCTACAAAACACTCCCACACCTAAGGCTCAGGGAACATTGTTGAAGAGGGGCCGGAAAGATTGTAACAGCCAGAGGATCAGGGAGTTTGCTGTGAGGCATTGTCTCCTACCAGTGTCAGCTACACCTATAAAGTGTCACCAACGCAACTGCCTGAACATGAGCTGAACAAGTATGATATCAAGAGATATGCCAAAGTGGGTGGGGAAAAGCCCACCAGGACTCAATCCTACACAAAGAACTACAACTATTAGTCATCCAGTGCCAAATGGTCAGCCCTAAAAACATACATATAAGTAATATACGGACTGAGCAGGTTTTATATATATATATATATATATATATATATATATATATATATATATATATGTATGTGTGTGTCCATATATGCATGCAATAACAATTAGTGAAAAAAGAGGGCATGAATTTGAAGGAGAGAGAAGGTATATGAGAGTGGAGGTTGGAGAGAAGAAAGGGAAGGAAGAAATGTTATATTACAATCTCAAAAAGAAAAAAGGGGAACTCACCCAGAGAACTTCCATTTATCACAGTAAAACTGTATTAGAACTATATAACCTAATTAAAACTAACACAAATACACACAGCTAGAAACACATTAATGTTCCAACTAATGACCCTAGAAAGGGGCTAACAACTGTTTGATCCAAGAGGTGAGTTATGGACTCACTACTACACGGGGACTCTTACAGGTCTTCTTGGGGTTTTTTAACTCCACAAGGTGGAGTTCAAATGTAATGACTGGTAGGGTAATTGAGCCAGTAGGGACAGCCTATGTGGACCATGAAGGCCAGCTGATCTCCAAAGCTAACCTGTCACTTCGGATGCCACTTCTGGGTTTCCATTGGCCCTAGGTCCCAGAGTCACCAGGATCATGGCCACCATTTCCAAGAAAAGACTTGCAGGTAAGGAATCTCAAGGTCATCGCCAGCTTCTTCCTCATCTCAACTATTTCAGGACACAATCCTTGGACACATAATCAAGGTCTAGGCCTCCTCTACTTGAGCATTTTCCAAGAGAGGCATGGCTACCCTTACCTGTGGGCAATTCTCAAAACTCATGACCATGGCTTTTCCCTCAGCCTTGCAAATCACTTCACATAGAGTAGAGCATTGTTTTAAGCCAGGCTTCACCTGCCACAGGATGTCACTATGCCTAGTCAGGCAGATGCATGTCCACAACGTAAGTCCATAAAATTGGTGTTCTCTTTTGAGGAGGGAAGAAGTTTCAAATAACTGGCCAGAGACAGGAACACCCCTATACCTGGGTCTACGTAAAAGTGAGACCCAGGGAGTTTTAGTGGAAAAAGACTCAAGCCACAGGCCAACAACATGCAAGATTTCAAGAATAAAACACCCTCCCTAGGTCAGCCAGGCCAGGGAATTTGTCTAAGGTCCTAATCAAAGCGTCATGGTGTCCAAGCCTGACAACTCCTCAGGTAGACTGCCAACTTGTAGCTTTGCAGAGGACACCTCTCCACCCCCACATCTCCACACCTTCACCCCCATCCCCCACCCACACCCCTTGCCTTTAGCTTCATTTGCACAACTGACAGGTGATCACTATTAATTGACTAATAAATGGATGTCTGACCCAGAAAGCATCTGTCTATTGATTGGTCTGGACCAATCATAATCTCTTGCCTGGCAAGACCCTTGGGACCTAGAGTCGGTGGAAGATTTCTTTCCCATGGATGCACAGAACATGGAGGCATGCAAAACATAGTTAGAGCAAAGACTGCCACAGATGGTTGTAGATCAGTGGAATTAGGGTAAGAAGTGGGCACACAAATGCAAGTCTCCCTTCTCAGTTCTAGGCACTGTGAAGAAGGGCAAATTCTTGAGTTCTAGAACTTCCCTGTATTCTAGCAAACCCTTGTTTCTTATGCTTTGGACAAAGGTCTTGTGCTTGACAATAAAGTCATCTACAAGAGGTGGCTCCTTGTAGTATTTAATAAGATGTTGAAGAAATGAATGAAAGGCTGTAAGTGGATGTTTCTTGTCCTGACCACCTACTCCCAAATACCCAGCAGCCATTTCCCAAATTACCACACAGAGGCTTACATTAATTGTAAATGCTTGATCAATAGCTCATGTGTAGCTATCTCTTACACTTAAACTAACTCATAATTCTTATCTATGTTTAGCCATGTGGCTTGGTACCTTTTCTCAGTATGACATTCTCATCTTGCTTCTCTGTGTTTGCCTGAGACTCTCTGACTCCACCCTTCCTCTTCCCAGAATTCTCCTAGTCTGGCTGTCATGCTCAATGTCTTCCTGCCCAGCTATCAGCCAATCAGCTTTTTACTAGCAAATGAGAGTAATATATAGTCATAGTGTAGAAAAGGATTGTTCCACAGTGGGGCACTTAAGGAAGGGAGAAAGGGGGGTGGTTTTCCACCATGCCTCAGGAGAAGACTTGGACAGTCCTTAAGGAAAGACACATGCTGCTCTCTAGAACAGGAGTGGTTCTTTTTTTTTTTTTTTGATTGATTGATTGATTTATTATGTACACAGAAGAGGGTGCCAGATCTCATTACAAATGGTTGTGAGCCACCATATTGGTGCTGGGAATTGAACTCAGGACCTCTGGAAGAGCAGTTGGTGCTCTTAACCTCTGAGCCATCTCTCCAGACCCCAGGAGTGGTTGGGTGGGTCTTATAACTGTGAATTTAAAAATAGTCCCAGATGTGGGATATTCATACACTGTGTGAAGACGTATTGTTATGATTGGTTTAATAAGGAGCTGGATGGCCAATAGCTAGGCAGAAGTATAAGCAGGACTTCCATGGGAGACTCCATCAAGACTTAGAACAAGTCAGACAAACAAAATGGAAGAGAGGTAAAAGCCACATGGTAGAATGTAGGTTAATTTTAAAAAGGGTTAATTTAAGTTATAAGGGCTAGTGGGACAAGCCTAAGCTAAAGCTGAGCTTTCATAATTAATGAGAAGTGACAGTGTCATTATTTGGGAGCTGCCTGACAGGACAGAAAAAGGCTCGTTACACCCAGAAAAAAAATTGTGAAGTCAGCAAATTTTGCCTGCACCGCTGAGGATTTCCACATCCGTCTCCCTGGCCCCAGTCTCTTGTCCCTCTTCCTCCACTAACAGTAGGTGTGGAGGACTGAGTGGTATCCTGCCAAAGCTCGTGTGCACTAGAACCTCAGAATGTGAGTGCATTTGAAAATAATGTACTTGGTTAATGTGAGTTCATATCATAGTAGGGTGGTCCTATGTCTGGGTGGCTGGTATCCATATTGGAAGATGAATTCATTTCAGAGTCATGCAACCAAAAACCAGGGGATGTCAGAGGCTGCCGATAACACCAGATAGGTTTCCCCACCCTGCTGGCACGCCATCTCAGGTGGTCTGGCCTCTTGAGTTGAGAGAATAAATTTCTGCTGTTTATCCCACCCAACTCCTGGTCATTTATTATGGGAGTCCTGGGAAAGGACTGAGGACCTCCCTGGAACATGGGCATGGTTTATATCATAGGACAAACAAGGACAGAGCTTCGTACTAAAGTGTGACTTGCAGATATTGATTCTTCATCCTTCCCCAGGAAAGCTATTTGGAGGAAATGTAATGAAATGAGAGCAAGCAAGCAGCAGGTCTGTTTACACTTCCTCACACTTGTGGTAGAAGCAAACATCTATCAGGCACCTTCTAATAGGCCATTTCTAATAGGTAACTTAAATACTTTCACAGTTCGCCATTTCCTACCAATTGTAACATTCCCTCTAGAGGGAGGAGGGAGGCTGTAGGACTCTGGAACTCAGGAAACTTCCAAGACTCCTGAGGTCCCTCCTTAAAGTTACATAAGCAATAAACAGCTGCTCGGGTGGAGAGAGGAGACTCTTCGGTGAAGCTGCCTGCACGCTGGGCAGGGAACTCTAGTGCTGAAGCTTCAGTCACTTGTCAGGCAGGGTGGAATGTCGGTGATGCAGCTACCAGAATCAGCCATGCTCCTATAATTAACCCTTTGCCTGTAGTTCTGTAAATAGCCCAGTAAACTCACTGGTTGACCAAACTTGGCTTAGATAGAATAGTTTCTTTTACTTCAAAAGAAATCTTTGTGTATGATATGAGTATGTTTGAGTGTGGACACATGCCATAGCACACATGTGGAAGTCAGAGGACAACGTTAGCTGTTGGTCCTCACTGCCTACCTTGCTCTGAAACAGGATCTTTGCTTGTTTTGGTGTTTGCCAAGCCAGGTGACCAGTGAGCATCAGCAGATTCCCTGCTTCGGCCTCCCATCCTGCTATGGGGGGATTGTGGATGGGTGCTACTCATCAAGCTTGGTGTGAGTGCTGGGGATCCAAACCCATGTCATACTCACACTTATCAGGGAACACATTGTCCACTGAGCCAGCCTGGAATCATTTCTTTGGTTTGTGGACAGTGCACTATCTGAGGTCCACAGATGTTTGGGCATATCTTCTTAGGAAAAGCCATGCCTCATGTGAGGTGGGCGAAGCTGCCCTGTAGAGTCAAAAGTCTTGTGCCCACTTTGCTGTTCAAGAAATTGAGGCCCAGACAGTATCAACAATTAATTGTCCAGAAAGCACACACCTGACAAGATCAGACTCGGGATTCTAGTTTGAGGCCTCCTTCAAAGTGCAGACCGTTTCCCAGAAGTCATTGTTCTTATAGAAAAGCATTTGTTTCAAGTTAGATAGAGAGAAACATGCTTGGACTGTGATGGCCTGTTGTGGAATATTAGTTTAAGATGTGTTACATTCTTTTATGCTGTGCAATATTTGTTTAATGATGCAAAGACGTTTTGCATCCTTTTATGTTGCATTTGTTTAACTCTGTGAAGTTGTGTTACTTTGCCTGTCTAAAACACCTGATTGGTCTAATAAAGAGCTGAATGGCCAATAGCTAGACAAGAGAAAGGATAGGGCAGGGCTGGCAGGCAGAGAGAATAAATACGAGGAGAAATCTGGGAAGAGAAGATCTAGGAGCAAGAGAAGAAGGAAGAGGATGCCAGGGGCCCGTCACCCACCCACACAGCAAGCCATGAAGTAAGAGTAAAGAAAGATACACAGAAATAGAGAAAGATAAAAGCCCAGAGGCAAAAGGTAATTGGGATAATTTAAGTTAAGAAGAGCTGGCTAGAAACAAGCCAAGCTAAGGCCGGCCATTCATAAGTAAGAATAAGACTCTGTGTATTTATTTGGGAGCTGGGTGGCACGCCCCCAAAGAGAAAAGAGAGAGAAAAAAAAAACTACAATGACCAGAGTCCCTGGGTGTGAAACTTGAAACAGCCACCCAGCCTGTGGGACGGAGCCCTTTCTGGAAGACCCTCATACCCTTATAGCTTGTCAGGCTGTCTAGGTACCTACTCCAAGGCAGGAAATCTGACACACTGTCAAATGGCATGGGAGAGAGGGTAGATGGCCTTCTCAGGGAGGGATGCTGGCAGTGCATCCTGAGGGCGGGTGTGGCATAGAGGAAGGGTACATGGGAATAGCATCCCTTCTCCCTTGCATTTCTTTTCAGCATGCCATGTCCCCCCTCATATGATAATTGTGATATGATTAGCCTCATGGGACAAAACTTGTAAGAACTGAAGAACAAAGAGAGCAAGAGACTGGCCTGGGCTGCACAGCTAAGAATCTGGGCACAAGTCCCCCCCCCCTTTTTGTGTGCGTGGGGGGGCGGTTTCGAAACAGGATTTCTCTGTATAACAGTCCTGGCTGTCCTGGAACTCGCTTTGTAGAACAGGCTGTCCTCGAACTCACTGAGATCCGCTTGCCTCTACAACCCAAGTGCTGAGATTAAAGGGATGCACCACCACCGTCCGGCGCAACAAGCCCCCTTCTTACACGATATCCCACTGCCAGTGCCAAATCAACTGACTCCTGTTCACAAAGCACCTTCTAGAACAACAAAAGTCTGAAAAGTGAGGAAGTGTCAGTCATCAGGAGACTGCAGGGCAGCGGCCCTGCTGTGTACCGCTGAGCTCTTTCTCTCTCAAGAGCCGGATGTAATAGGCTGGCCAATCAGACGGCTTCATCTGTTTGGCCGCTGTGTTTAGGTCAGGAATAGCCACATGACCCAAGCTGGGCCAATCATGGGACTTAGATTCCCGTTGGTCGTGAGGGTAAGTAGGCATAGGCTCTTGCCAACCTTGATGAAATGTAGATCCCAAAGTAAGAATCTCGCTAGGGAAGCAGGTGGGGTGGAGATGTTCCTCTTAGGACTAGCTGTGCCTGAAGCCAGGTTTGTCTGCATCCTGCCTGTTAACTGAGAAGAAAATCCACCCCTCAACCACTTTTTGAGCTAGTTTGAATTCAGTTTTGTAAAAGACTGCGGCTAACCGAGGCAGTCTCTACAGAACTGGACCGCATATTTCTTGGTGTTTGGTGGGAGAGACAAAGGGAATCCCCCCCCGCCCGCCCCGTCCCCCCCCCACACACACACACAAAGTCTGGGCCCAATACACAAGCTGCCTTCACAATTGTGGAAGTGGTTTGAAGTAGCTCAGGAGAATGGCTGGCGGGATAGAGTTGAAAGGGCAGAGGTCACCAGGTTGTTTTCCCATCATCACTGGGATCAGAGGGAAGAGACCCTTCTGACTTCCTTGTGTGGCTTCTAGGTACCTGAGCATCAATACCAGCCAATAGAAAAGAGGGCATTTGGATTGACTGTGAGTAGTCCTTATGCGCCAGGCCCAGCATTCACAAACATTGTGGCTTGGCCCAGATAACATCAAGGAATGCTGGGAAATGTAGTTTCTTTAGTGCCCAGGATGCTAGAAAACGTTATGTTGGTGACTAACCATAAGCTTCTGCTGCCAGAAGATACGGCAAACATCTCATTCCTTCTCTGCCAGTTCTGGCCTGAACACTCCACTCCTAATCAACACCTGTCCCTTGGAACCAGGCACAGGTTCTCTAGAGGAAAGAGGACCCTTCAGGAAAAAGAGTACTCCAGGAAGGGGTGGTCCAAAGTGGGTCCTTCCTAGGAACAGCGGACAGAGAGCATGGCACAGGTGACTGGAAAAATCTGAGCTCCGAGGCCTGCTTTCTCCAACCTTTCTTGCTGGACGGGGCTTCCCAACAGATGTTCTGTTGAGCTCCCAGGCAAAAATGTTACAGGGGTTTCAGCCCCACCTACTCCAGCCTTCTGCCAGGGCAATGCCTCTGTGTGCTTGAGTTTTATTAAACGTTGTTTTTAAGGCAGGATCCTGCTCTGGAGCACCATCTGGTCTGGAACTCCAGATCCTCCTGCCTCAACCTCCCCAGTGCTGGGATTACAAGTGTGTAACTAACACTTGTTTCCCTTGCAGAGCCCTGAACCAATGGCAGGCTGTTGGCAGTACCCGTGATCAGTAGACTCTTGCTCTGTAGCTCAGAGTACTGGGTGCTACACCTGGTGCCCAGTCACCTGGAACCACTGTCCTGAGCCCCCTAGAAATCCCCAGTCACCAGGCCTCTCCCTAGGTTTCGTGGGAGTTTGGTCTTTCTATTAACTTTGCATTGTCTTTACCCTGTACAGACCCAGATGTCATGGCTTTATGCTGAGGGACACTAGTTTCCACCAGGCCAGGAACTTTTTACTAGCCCTGTGTAGCTAGCAGGGAAGACCAGCCCTGACAAGGCCAACCTTTGACCTCCTAGCTCCAGCAAGAGCCCTAGATGCTGGAGGTTTATGGTTTTGCTCGGGGCCTGGCAGCATCTTTCCTCACAGTCCTGCTACTGGGTTAAATACCTATAGCATTAATTATTATCATTTATTAAATATAGAGAAATGAAATCTTCCTGGGTTTCCTTACCACCCCACTCCCCCACCAAAATAGAGTATCTTATTTTGCTAACTGCTTAAACATAAAGCTCCCGCAGAAAAAAAAAAAAATTGTCCCCACAGCTCATATTTTTCATCATTTGATCATTAAATAGTGATGGATATAAACCTATAAAGATCCTAAACTGGAGCTTTTAACAATCCATGAGCAATACTATCATTTCTTTAATAGAACCTGCTGACCGTGCCTCGCACAGACACCATTTGTCATTTTCTCCACACAATAATCAATAAGTTGGCTCGAAAATAAATAATATAACAGTCACAATATATTATCTTTCATACTGGCTTTAGACTAACCATAAAATGGGACCAAAACAAGAAAGAAACTTTTACATAAATGTTAAAAAGTTATAAACATCCCAGCTGGGCCTAAATGTCTGACTCAGAACCAAGCCCCGTTGTCTGCTGCTGGTTTACTCTGGGTCCTGCTGAGCAGGTCCTGGTTCTGTCCACAGCTGCTTTGTGTAAGTGGCCATGCTGAGCCAGGTAATGGGGATGCAGTCAGCACTCTGTAAAGGGGCCTGAGAGTTCTGCCCCAGAACAGAATACACTGGGACAGACATTCTAGAAGATTTTAACTTCAAACAGAAGCGGCCTGACTGCATGTGCACCGGGTGCCATTACACAGGGCCAATTTCTGCTGCTCTCCGAGAGGCTGACCAGAGACCAGATTCAGCTTCAGGGACTTGTGCCCTAGGGGAGAGAAATGCTACAAAGGGTCTAGGCCCTCGGGTGGACGCTGCTAAAGAACACATTCTGGAGGCTGCAGTGTAGTGGCTGTGATCAGTGACCTTGTATCCTTCCAGGGTTAGATGATTAGCAGCCACACAGCAGCTCTGCCTTGAGTCTGTTGGCCATTTCATGTTACTCTCCCAAACAACTGGAAAATCAGTCCACCAGCCCAGGTCTCAGGTTTGTTCATTTATTCATTCACAAAGACACCAAGAACCTACCTAAGTGGCTGGCGCCATTCTAGTTACTCTGGTTACAGAAGGGGAGTAAACAGATAATCTCCACCCCTCATTGGGCCAATATAAGAGACAAGCTATGTAACTCTGCAGTTTGTCTGGTCAATGCAATGAAAATCTATAAAGCAGGGTGAAAAGATACGTTCAAGTGTGCACCCTTCATCTCAAGTCTTTGCCTATTCTTGGATGCCAGGCCTTTATTTCACCATTCCAGGGTTGGCAAGGTGTTTCAGCCGGTAAAGGTGTTTGCCACATAAGCCTGACAACCTGGGTTCAATCCCAGAAACCTGTGTGAAGGTGAAAGGAAAGAGCTTTACAAAATTGTCCCTTGGCCTCCACAACAGAACTTTGGTATGCACATATACATACATACACACCATGTACATGCTCACAATAATAGTAAATAAAAATACTTTTATCTTTTTTTTTTTTTTTTTTGGTTTTTCGAGACAGGGTTTCTCTGTGTAGCTTTGCGCCTCTCCTGGAACTCACTTGGTAGCCCAGGCTGGCCTTGAACTCACAGAGATCCACCTGGCTCTGCCTCCCGAGTGCTGGGATTAAAGGCGTGCGCCACCACCGCCCGGCTAAAAATACTTTTAAATGACCTGTCCAAGCGGGGCATGATGGCACAGGCCTTTAATCCCAGCACCCAAGAGACAGAGTCAGGTCGATTTTTGTGAGTTTGAGGCCAGCCTGGTCTGCATAACAAGTTCTAGAACAGCCAGAGCTACATAGTGAGATACTGTCTAAAAAATAAATAGGAGTTGGGGATTTAGCTCAATGGCAGAGCGCTTGTCTAGCTAGCACAAGGCCCTGGGTTTGGTCCTCAGCTCCGAAAAATAAACAAACAAACAAACAAATAAATAAATAAATAAATAAATTGTGCTGTGGAATAATCCAAAGATTTGTCACTTGAATTGGTTTAATAAAACGCTGATTGGTCAGTATCCAGGCGGAAAGTGTTGGTGGGGCAACCAAACTAAGAATGATGGGAAGGAGAAGGGCAGAGTCAGGAGAGATGCCAGCCAGCCACCAAACAATCAGGATGTGTAAAAAATGAGGTAACAAGCCATGAGTCATGTAGCAAAGCATAAATAGAAATATGGGTTAATTTAAATATAAGAGTTACCTAGCAATAAGCCTGAGCTATCAGCCTGAGCTAATCAGCCAAGCATTTATAATTCATACTCAGCCTCTGAGTCAGTTATTTGGGACCAGGTGGTTGGGACAGGAAATGTCCAGTTACAAACAAATGACCTGCACATAGAGCTAGAGAGATTGCTCAGCAATTAAAAACACTGGCTGCTTTTCCAGAGAACCTAGTTTCAACTCCCAGCATCCACATGGCAGCCACAACCCTCTGTAACTCCAGTTTCAGGGAATCCAATGCTCTCTTCTAGTCTCTGGTGGTACCAGACATGAGTGGTGAACAGACATACATGCATGCAAAATACCCATACACATAAAATAATAATAATAAATTTTAAAACAATAAAGTAACACTAGATAAAAGTGACCAAGCCAACTTTAGAAATTTCATGTTCCCCAGATTCTCTGGTAATCAGTCCCTATGGGTTCCTGGTATCATTCTATTCTGGTCTGAGCCAGACTTCCAGATACTTGTCTATGGGAGACCCTTCCATCACTGTGTGGCAGGAATTACTGTGCCCACCTCATAGCTGGAAGCCTAAAGCTCAGAAGTAGTGTGGCACTGGGAAGCAAGTTGGCCAATTAAATCCTGTTTGCCTGCAACTCTCTTGGTACATCCAGGGTGAACTGGGATGACTGGTCACTCTTGGGGAAGTGGCAATTAAGACCTCAGAACTCACTGGCCTATTGTGGGATAATCTTTTTGTACACCGTGAAGATGTGTCTCTGCCAAAGCACCTTCTGATTGGTTTAATAAAGTGCTAAACAGCCAATAGCTAGGCAGGAGAGGATAGGCGGAACTTCCAGGAAGAGACAGAAACTCTGGGAAGAGGAGAGGCAGGATTTGATAATCAGACACAGATGAAATGGGGCACAAGGTACTGAGGAGAGGTAACAAGCCACATGGCAGAACATAGATTAATATAAACGGGATAGTTTTAAGAGCTAGTTGAGAACAAACCTAAACTAAGGCCAAGTTTCATAATTAATAAAAAGATCTCCATGTCATTATTCAGGAGTTGGCGGACCGAAGAAAGTCCGACTATACTCGCCTAGCACTTTGCATGCCTACTTTGGAACATGTTCTCCTTAAAGCTGGTACACATCCTTGTAATAGCAGTGAGCACTTGAATCTCAAGTAAAGGGGCTCCATAATGATGAACTTTCACGACTTTGACTGCGGTACAGTTTGGAGTCAAATCGACGGCCCTGGTTTCGTTTTTGATGCTGTGATGAAACACCCTGACAAAAAACAACTTAGGAGAAAAGGAATTTGTTTTAGTTCTCCATTCCAGATTACAGTCCATCATCGCAGGGAAGTCAAAGCAGGAATTGGAAGCAACTGGTTGCATCACAGTCAAAAATGACAATGGCAGTACCGAATTCAAGAGCAGAGAGAATGAATGCATGCATGTGTTTGGTTCTCAGCTCGTTCTCCGCATGTATGCGGTCCAGAATCCCCTGCCTAGGGAATGGTGCCACCCACCATGGGCTGGGTCTTCCCACATCAATTAACGCACAGTCAAGACCCATCCACACAGAAGACATGCCCACCAACCTGAGGAAGACAAGCCCTTACTGAGACTCCCCTCCCGAGTGGTTCTAGGTGGTAGCATGTTGACAATTCAAACTAGGCGTCACACAGATTTAAAGTTTAGTCTGAGCCCTGTCACTCAAAAGGCCAGGTTTCCCTAGCCAAATTTTGTAGTCTCTTAGAGCCTCAGTTTCTTCATCTGAAAATGGAGAGTGCATATTTCAGAAGGCCTTGTAGAAGGATTGGATCCTGGGGGTCAGACGGAGCCTACAGCAGGAATGTAAGCAGTGGCAGATTACGGATACATACCTACAGGATTTCCTCCCAAGAATAAGGGAAGGATTGCTGTTTCCAGGGCAGGTGTGGAGGTAGAATCCAGCACTGACATTTGTCATGAATCAGCTCACTGCATGGAACCTAAAATACTCTCTGTGGGTAGCTTCCTGGTGACTGATATTAAAAATGACTGATTTAAAAGAAAGTGCTTCACCCTGCTGCAAACTAAGAGTGTAGGTCTGGAGTATTCTCAGGCTTAAATGCTGCCAGTATTTCATCTTTGGGTAGTCATAAAGTTAAAGGTTAATAGGCTGTACAAATGACAGAGTTTAAAGGGAAGATGGGGAGGGCATGAGGGACACTCCGGCAGCCTCAGGCATGTTGGAGACAGGTGGTAGCTCACCTAAAGACAGAGGTAGTCACACTGAGTGTCCTTCCATCTTCTCATTCCTTCCCCGCACTGGAAGCTCCTTATTCCAAGAGACCCTCCCCCGGAAGTAGATTTCTTGCCTTTGGAGAGACTGAGGCTGTAGCAAGGCTGTGACGTCATTGTTTGATTCAGTCCTGAAAAAGAGGCCTGGGAGATGAGACAGCAAAGGCTCTCTGTGGTCATAGGAGAAGGCAGAAGGGTCCAGATGGAATGTGGTCAGCCCTGTTTTCCTGAGCCCGCACTGAGGTCAGAGCCGTGATGCTCAAATTTAATAGCACCTCAGAAACACTGGGCAGCTGGTTATTCAAATGCGTATTCGTGGGCTTAACCCATCGAAGTACATGGAGCTCAAGTTTCCAGATTTTAACTGTCTCTAAAAGTGACTCTATGGCCATTCTTGGTACATGGGCATGCTGGGATACTGGATCAGTACATGTGCTATCAGAGTCTAGTTCTAGGTCCAGGTCCCCAGACCTTAGGCAGACCTTAGGTAATGACTGTTTTAGGGGTGTTCTCAAGCCTGAGTCTTCACCCAAATTATCTAGGTGCTTATTGAAACTAAGTCCTCCTGCCTTGATCTGTGTTCAGAATCTTGAAGACACTGAGTGGCTGGGGATGGGACAAGTCTCCACTCTTACGTTTCTAGCAGGGAAGTAGAGGTGACATCCAGGAACAATCTACTCAAGGCCAGCCACAAACCAACAATGTCAGTACTTGGGCGACTGGTCCAGGCTGCTGGCCTCTCCTCCAATGGCAGGACCAGGACCTTACTTGACTCACGCATGTAAGGAGCTGTGGATTCTGACTTTTCCTTCTACGTGTGTGTGGCCAGCTCTTTTTTGAGCTCTGTCCTGAGCTCAGAAGGGTGTGTGAAAGTGCCCCTACTGCAGGTGCTTATGTAACTCCATAAAAATTCAGTTTATCCCACTCTGGAGTTTTCAGCCAAATGGGGACCAAGCTTCCTGCAAGCAGACTGGCCTGGGAAGAGAAAAGGACAGAATCCTTAAAATCCAGCCATGCCTGCTCCCTGCCAGAAGAGACTCTTCAACTCCACCAAATACACCATCTGTAGGTAAGGACCATGCGCTGTTCTAGCTCCTGGGATCCTCTGAAAATGTCACCAGGTGCTTCTGTTCTACTTGAAACCAGAAACTGGGGACTGGCAAGATGGCTCAGTGGTAAAGGCAGTTGCCGCCAAGCCTGATGATCTGAGTTGAAGCCTCAGGACCTACATGGTGAAAAGTCAGACCAACTCGTACACATCATCATTTGGTCTTCACACACATCCACAACCACACATACATAAATAAGTGTGATTCAAAATACAATATGAAGCACACACACTAAGTAAATAAATAAATAAATGCGTAAATTAATAAATAAAGACAAACAAAGAAAACCCAGAAACTAAATGGGAGTGGTGACCTGAGCTTATAATCCCAGCACTCACAAGGGGGAGGCAGGAGGGCCTCAAGTGCATGGCCGGCCTGGACCCACATTTCCAAAGGAGGAATGGTCAGAAAAGGGGAGGGAGAAAGAGGGGGAGGAAAAGGAGGAGGAGAGAAAGGAAGAAAATCAGAAAGTGAGGCCCAACGGCTTGTCCATGGTCAGTCTGGTGTCTACACTTGGTTGTCAATTTGACACACCTGGGAAGAGGGAATTTCAGTGGAGGAGTTGCCTGCACCAGATGAGCCTGTGGGCATGTCTGTGGGGCATTTCCTTGGTTGCTAATTGATGTCGGAGGGCTCAGTCCACTGTGGGCAGTGCCATCCTTAGGCAGAGGGGTCTGTGCTATTTAAGAAAAGTAACTGAAGGAAAGCCTGGGAGCAAGCGGCATTCTTCCATGGTTTCTCCTTCAGATCCTGCTTTGGTTCCTACCCTGATTTCCCTCAACAATGGACTATGACCTGTAAGATGAAATAAACCCTTTTCTGCCTCATGTTGGCTTGGGCTAGTGTTTATTTTTACTCACAGCAAGAGAAACTGGGACAGGCACTATGTAAGCATCATAATGAACCACCCCAAATTTTCACACATCCTCATCTCCAAATCTGGTGACAACATCACCTTAGAACAGTGGTTCCCAACCTGTGGTCGCATATCAAATATTTACATGACAGTTCATAGCAGTAGCAAAATTACAGTGATGAAGTAGCAACAAAAATAATTTTGTGGGTGGGGGTCACCACACCATGAGGAACTAAGTGTATTGAAAGGTCACACAGCATTAGGAAGGTTGAGAACCCCTGCCTTAGAAGGACTTTACAGATATGAATAAGTCCTGAGTCTGGAGGTGGAATATTGTCCTTGGTAGAGTATTTAACTAAGTAAAGATGTGTTACATTTGTTTGTGTTGCAGAATAATTGTTTTAAATGTGTTATATTTGTTTATGCTGCATTTGTTTACCTATGTAAGGGTGTGTTCCTTTTGTTTATACTGCATTTGCTGTTTCACCTTGCCTGCCTAAGGCATCTGATTGGTCTAATAAAAAGTTGACCAGCTAGGCAGAGGAGAGATAGGCAGGTCTGGCAGGCAGAGAGAAAAGAGGGCCAGTGAGCAGGGGACCAGCCAGCCAGCCACAGAGGAAGCAGGAAAGCAGGATGAACTGTATGGAGATGAGGTAAACAAGCCTCGGGGCAGCACATAGATTAATAGAAATAGGTTAATTTAAATTAAGAAAAGCTAGCTGGAAACAGGCTTAAGCTAGGGCCGAGCATTTATAATTGATAATAAGTCATGATTTGGGGGGCTGGCGGTTCAAGAAGGCTTGCTGCAGGGTTATGGTAAGTGCCCATGATTAGAGGTGTAGGCACCAGTCCCTTCAAACTGGCTCTGAAGATGAGGAAGGATCATGAGCCAAGATCCACAGTGTCTTCCAAGGGCTGGGAGAGGCCAGGAAATAGATGGTTTTCTAGAACCTCCAGACAGAATTCAGTCCCATCAGCCCCTTGGGTTATCCCAATGAGTACCATTCCTCTGACTTAGTTACAATGATGAAGTCACGCAGAAAGAAAACAACAGAACTGAACTCAGGGGCACCCACTCAGTCCAGGTACCTCCACCTCCACCATCACAGGGTCAGTGGGGAGGCACGGATATTGAAAGGCAGAAATAGACCATGTGCCCTTGCCCTTCATGACAGGGCCAGGGCTGGGGGCACAGATATTTAAAAGGGAAAACATTTTCAATTCGTACCTTTTTTTCCCTCTGGGATGATGACAGCCACAGGGTGGTAAATTATTTAAACCTCAGCTGAAGTCCTGGTGGATAACACCTTCCTCTCCTTAGCCTCCTTCCTTCGCTCTGCTCCACAGCCCAGCCCCTACTCAGCCTCTAAGTCACGACTCGAGGGCTTAGACTAACCCAGACCCCAAACAGAAACAGTGGCTCCTTCCTTTTTCCCAGAGTTGATCTGAGCCGGAGCCTTGCCATGCCAGCGTCCTGGAGGACCACCACCCTCTCTCTGCTCTCTGGATCAGTTGACACCGTGGGTGCCCCTCCCCAGAGCACTTGCTGGGCCTGGGACCCTTGGCTGAACTTGGCCTCCAGCCTCAGCCTCTTGCCCCAGGCTTCATGAGTGTCCCAGAAAGGAACCTCTCTCCATCAATCTTGCCAAGGCTCCATGAATTTTAAATAACAACGTCTCTGCTCTTTCTCCCTCACTCCCTGGGTGCGTCAGACTGCAGCTTTTACAAGATCATATTTCTTCACATTTTCATACAATTATTTTAAATGGACAAGATAATGTTGAAATTCTTATTTAAAATGTATGCAGGTAGAGAATGAACCTTCCTGCTTTTTATATTTAACAGCAGATGGAGCGATAGAAGGGAATTTTAACAACAGGGCTGAAGTGGAAATGTCTTGTTCAGTCATGATGGACTACAGTTTTAAGCAGCTGGTTTTCTTTGATGAATAAATAATTACTCCCAAAATAGACAGTTTGGCCATTATTAATCTCATTTTAGACTGTGCACATTTTATTGATTCTTAAGTACAAGAATTCTGCAATTTTCACCGAAGGGTGACTTTCTTAATTAAAATGTAAGTTAGTGGAAAAGAAGTCTCAGCAGGCGTGCCACAGCCAAACGGGCTAGAGGCCTGATTTCTTCCAGGATGAATCCCTTCCTGGCTAATGACCCCAGAGATACTTCATTCAGCAAGCCTGGTTCCAGAGCAGCCACTGAAGCCTGTGGGGGCCTAGCCACAAGGCAGGCAAATGGACCACCCAGGGGGCTTGGTTGGCCATCACCCTCCTGTCCGGTTGCTTTCTATGAAGCCTCAGAAAACAGAGTCATCTGTCTTTATAGTCCAAGTAGAAAATGTGTGCCCGCCCATACCCCCAAATGACTGGTCTCTAGGTGATGGTGAGATTTTGGAAGGTTTTGGAAATGTTAAGAAGTGGGACCTAGTTGGAGGAAGTAGGTCACTGGGCACATGGCTTTGAAGGTTTTCAGAGCCTCCCTCCTCTTTCTCTCTCTCTCTCTCTCTCTCTCTCTCTCTCTCTCTCTCTCTCTCTCTCTCCTCTCTGCTTTCTGTTCACAATGAAGTGAAGACCCACTACCATGCTGTTCTACCCTAGCACATGAAGCCAGGCAACCATGGACTGAGTGTTCTGAAACCATGAGCTAAAATAAGCCCTTGCCTAGGGTATTTTGGTCATAGCAATTAAAAGTAACTAATCCACTTGCCTCCCTATTCTCCCCAAACCAACTACTCTTACATATCTCTTACATGAATGAGACAACTACATATTGTTTTATTTATTTAATCAAGAAAGAACTTTGTTGCTAAGGACCAAATCTAGGATACATGCTTTACAACTGGGTTCCGTGGTTTTGTCTTGTTTGGTTGAGATGAGAGATTTCTATGTAGCCAGGTGTAGCCCAGGCTACCCTAGAACTCTCAGTCTTTCTGTCTCAGCTCATGAGGATTTGGGTTCCAGGTATGCACCGTAATGCCCAGACACATTGTAATATTTCAGTGCTTACTAGGATCTTATCAGTTCGGCAGTATAAAGAGGAAAATCCAACAAAGCCATTGCACAGATACACACCGAGCTCGTTAAAACAGAATCAGGAGATAGACTCATGAAGTTCAGGGAAAGGGGAAAGGGGCCACTATCTATGGAGCACTCACTGTGGCCCTGGGCATACAAGAGCTGTGCAAAATAGGGCTGGAGATGCAGCCCAGATGGTAGAGTGCTTGCCTTGTTTGCCTGAAGCCCGAGGCTGGATCCCTGGCACACATATAAGCCAGGCATGGTGGCCCATATCTGTAGCCTCAACGCTTGAGAGGTGGAGGCATGTAGATCAGAAGTTCAACAACTGTATAAGCGAGACCAGTGAGATGGCTTAGTGGGTAAATGCACCTGCCACTGAGCCTAAGTTTGATCCTCAAAATCCACATGGAAGAAGGAGAGGACTGGCTCCTTAAAGATATTCTCTGGCTACCATATGCATGCCTTGGCACATGCACCCCACATATAACACACACACACACACACACACACACACACACACACACACACTGTAATTATCATCTTTTAAATAAAAGAACTGAAGGGCCGGGAGTGGTGGCTCACACCTTTAAGCCCAGCACTGGGAAAGCAGAGGCAGACAGATCTCTGTGAGTTCAAGGCCAGCCTGGTTTAAGTAGTAAGATCCTGTCTCGATAAAACAAAACAAAAAGGCAGAAGCTGTCCATTGCTATGGGGTATCAGGCCAACAGTTTTTCTTGATTTCAGCCAGAAAGCATGCTTGCAAGTACATTGAATTCTGCACACACTGTCAGGAATGGGATGCCACAGGGAGGGTTTCTCATGAGGAAGATGATGGGCTTGTTTGAAACCTCACCGCCACCCCTTCTGCCCCTGGGGCAGCTCTGGCTTGCTTTATGGGCTGTGCTTCCGTGGGTGTATTCAGGAAAAAACAGTCTCCTTGAGATCATCTGTGAGCCTCCAGCTCCCAAGTGCACTTTTTTTCCTCTTTAACATAATTTCTTTATTGAATCTTTGGGAATGTCACACCATGTACCTCAATTCTGCTCATCTCCCAGTGATTCCACGTCCTCCCCTCCCCACTGCAGTGCCCCCAAAACTAAAATTAAAAAAAAAATCAAATTAAACCAAGCAAACAAACACAAAGAGAAAAACAAAAACAAAGCAACAACAAATACCTCCTCCATCTTTCCTGCCTCTCCGATACCTCTTCATCCGTCCTGGCGGCATTGGGAAGTGTGCCATGCAGTACACCCTTTTGTCCAGTCTGCTTTGCTGTGAATGTTCATTGCAATGATCACTGGTCTGGCTCAAGGCCTCTGGTTTCTGGTACATCCTCATCACTGGATCCTCAAGGAAACTCCTCTTGGATATCCCATAGCCACCTGGGTTATCATTCAATAAGACCAGTTCCTTCACAGGCTCCAGCAGGTCCTAGATGGGGTAGATGTCAGGGTGGGCCAACCCCAGGCCTGGTTGTAGGCCTTGGTGGTAATTGAGTTGGTCAGTCTAGGCCACTGGTATCGCTCCCCTCAGGCAGATGCCATTAGAGTCAGCTCTCCCCAATCTGTGGTGAGGGGTGGGACCATCTCTCCCAAGTGCAGGGTGGGGAGAGGACAGCTCTCTTGCTGTAGCATCCAGCGAGGGGCAAGCCCATCTCAGCACGGCCCTCTGATTCTGTTGTGCATGGTTCCCATGGCCCCATGAGGTGACATGGGCCACAGACATCAACACAGTCTCCAGCTGCAGCACGACCATGGACCCAGACATGGCCCTCAGCTGCAGCCTGGACCCAGACAACATCATGGTCCTGGGTAGTAGCACAGGCCACTCAAGTATGCATGGCCCCAGCTGCAGCCTGGACCCCAGACTCCAACAAGGCCACAGATTTTAACCCAGACCCCAAGCCTCCATGCAGCCCCTGGTGGCAACATGGGCCACAGACTTCAACACAGACCCTGGCTGCAGTAGGTTCACAGACCCAGACATGGCCCCCAGCTGCAGCCCTGAACGTCACTGTGGCACCAGATAGCAGTACATGCAACTTATGTTTGCATGGCCCCACATGCAGCACGGCCCTTGGGCACCAACATGGTTCCAGGTGACTGATCTGACTTCAGGCAACCACACCACCCTTGGTTGCAACAGAAGCCATAGACACCAACTGTGTGCTGGAGGGCCACAGACCCAGACATGGTCTTTGGCAGCAGCTTAGACCTGGATGACACCACAGTCTTGGATGGCATCACAGGCCACCTAGATCAACGTGGCTCTGGTGATGGCATGGCTCTTGGACACCTACATGGCCACCAGTGGCAGCCCAGACAGTGGGCATCCTTGTGGCCTTTAGTCAAAGTGCATTTTTTAAAGAACATAGTCATGCAATGGCAGAGAAGCCTCTCCTAGCTGCTCCTGGAGAAGATGGGGGGCTGTCGTCTCTGTGCTCATTGAGGAGGCTTCAGCCAAGCACTGGATTGGGGTTTGGCTTGTAAGTCAGTGAGCACCTCGGGGCACAGCAGCCTTAGAAGTGACTATTGCACAATGTAAAAATCACTCTGGCAAGTTCTTTGGCTTAGCCCCAAGCAGCGTGTCCTCAACACATGTACTTGTCAGGCAGGAGGCATGTCACCTCCTTGCCATCCTAGCTTAGGTTTCTGGGCTTTCCTCCTGCTAGGAGCAGGACTCCATCATGGACAGTTGGCTGGCACATAGGTGTTGTGGAATATTATTTTAACTGGGCAAAGATGTGTTACTTTTGTTTATGCTACATTTGTTTAATTATGTAAAGATGTGTTGCATCTGCTTCACCTTGCCTGCCTAAGGCACCTAGTTTGTCCAATAAGGAGCTGAACGTCCCATAGCTAGGCAGGAAAGGGGTAGGTGGGGGTTGCCAGGTAGCGAGAATAAACAGGAGGAGGAATCTAGGCTCGTGAGAGGAGAAAGTGGAAGGAGGAGGAGGAGGAGGAGGAGGAGGAGGAGGAGGAGGGGAGGAGGAGGAGGAGGAGGAGGAGGAGGAGGAGGAGGAGGAGGAGGAGGAGAAGAAGAAGAAGAAGAAGAAGAAGAAGAAGAAGAAGAAGAAGAAGAAGAAGAAGAAGGAGACCAAAGGAGACACCCAGGGACAGAAACCAGGCAGCTGCTGTCAGCCAGACAAAGAGACAGCAGGAAAGTAAGATATACAGAAAGAAAGAAGGTAAAAAGCCCCGAGGCAAAAATGTAGGTAAAGAGAAACAGGTTAATTTAAGTTAGAAGAGCTAGCCAGGCCGAGCATTCATAGCTAATAATAAGTCTCTGTGTTATGTTTTGGGAGCTGGTTGGTGGCCCTCAAAGGAAAAGCCTGCTGCACGTAGGAGCAAAGTGGGGTGAAGAAGACAAAAATCAGTCCTGTGGTCCCTCTCAACTTTGACCCCAAGCCACGGGGCCTCCCGTCTCACAGAGCACCTGCCTGGGCAGTCTTACACCCCTTCCCTCATCTCGTAGAGAACACACTTTGTTGGACATGGACATATGTAATTCCTTTTTGATAGAAAGAGATGATCTGTAGGTCAGTCAGAGGGCCAGGTAGGCCTCTGCATGGTCATCTGTACATAACAATCCAACTTAGAAAAATTCTAGCAGTGGGGATGAAGAGAGAGCTCAGCAGTTAAGAGCACTTGTTGCACTTAGAGGGGACTCAGGTTCAGTTCCCACCCCCTGCATGGATGCTCAGAACCACCCGTAACTCCAGTTCTAAGGGATCTAGCCCTCTTCTGACCTCCCTGGACACCAGGCATTTAAGTGATGCACATACATACACAAGCAAAAAAAAAAAACACACTCATACACAATGTCATGATTTGAATGAGACAATCCCCCCATTGCCTCAGACATTTGAATGCTTGGTCCTCGAATGATGGTGCTGTTAGGGGAGGCTTAGGAGGTGTGACCTTGTTGGAGGAAGTGTGACAGCAGGCTTTGAGAGTGTAAAGATGCACATTATTTCTATTTTGTCCTCTCTGTTTTGTGCTTCTGGTTCAAGACTGAACCCCCAGCTTCTGTTCCAGCTGCCATGCCTGCTCCCTGCCACCTCTCCCCCAACACCATGTGCTCTACCCCTCTGTGACTGTACGCCTAAATCAAGTCCTGTAAATTGCATTGGTCATGGTGTTTTTACCACAGCGACAGAAGAGTAACTCATGAACGTATAAAATAATGTAAAAAAAAAATGTTTTTAAGCTACTGGGTCACCAAATCCACCCTTAGTAATGGTGGCAGTTAAAAACGTGTACCCTTACCAGTGTCAAATGTGCCTCACTTAATGAACTTGTTATTCTGGAAGTCATTATGAAAAACGGGACACATATTCGGAGTGTGGTTTGAACCCACCTAGAAAGCGATTTTGCTCAGTTGTGTCCACAACCATTTCTACTTAAGGTGCTGTCGGTGAGGTCTGAGATTTACAATTAATTCCGATACAATTTCAGTGGAATTGGCATGGTTATGGCTGTTTTTCTTTGATGGAGAATCAGACGTGTGGCTTCAGTGATGCTTACATTTTATCACCCGTCCCTGTCTGTAAAATACCTGGTTTATGTGCCAAGAAAAGTATAAACACCTGGCATGGTATTGGTTTTTCAGTAACTTGGTTTCAGCCAGGGGTAGGGGTGGTGGAGGAATCCCATCTTGACACTGTTTATGAAACAATTAATATTGTCAGCTGTCTTCCCACCTGCTGAGTTACACGAAGCCATCTAGACCGCAATGACTCCAAGAAGTGTCAACAATTCTAATATGAACTGTTGAAGCAAATCCATTTGAAAGCGCACACTGCTGCAACTTATAAAACGTGATGATGGATATTTCTTCCATCACAGGGTACAAAAGACGCCTTCTCCGCTAGTCAGATCCCCTCGTCACAAAGCTAACATCAAGATAACAAGCAACTATGATGTGCCATGCCAAGCTTCTCTGAAAATCATATCATACTTAATTCTGACAATGACAGGTCGAGTGTCCCTTATCCAAAATGGGTGGGATCAGAAGTGTTCAAGAGTTCAGAATTTTTTCTTTAAGGTTAGAGTACTTTCATAAACATAATGAGACATTCTAGGGTTGGGATGAAAGTCTGAACCCCAAATTCATTTATACTTCATGCATTCTTTATATACATACACACGGGCCCACACATAACCTGAAGGTAATTTGTATATGATTGTGTAGTTGTATATGTTTTTAGTGCACCTGCATTTTGACTGTGACCCATCGCATGGGATCAGGTATGGAATTTCCATCATTTGATCACTCAACAAGTTTCAGATTTTGGACTTCTGAATTAGGATCGTTCACCAGCACTGCGTTGCCCTTGGTACAGCTGAAGAAGCTGGATCTGGCTGAGGGTTGGTCTCCTGTTGAAACACGTACACGTGTGATATTTAGAGGGTTAGTAAAGACTGCAAAGCTAGCAGGCAGCCCCAGGGGAGGCTGCACCTCACTTTAAAAAAAAAAAGTATGTGTGTGTACCTACACCCAAAAATTTTAAACTAGATTTTGAAAATTAGTTGTTTTCAAAAAGACAAAATACCGTGAAATACTTGCGGAAGCTGTTTGGTGGTTGCCAGGTACTCTCATGTCACTGTGACAGAATTTGTGGCAGAACCATTTGCAAGGACTTACTTTGGCCCACAGTTTCAGAGGGCTCTGCCTACCGCAGCATAGAGGGCACGGGGAAGAGCAGCAGGCCAAGAAGCAAACTGGCAGGCAGGAAATGGACAGGGGAAATGGAGCCCCCAAAAAACCTGTCCCAACACCCCACCTCCTCCAACTAGGCCCAACCTTCCTAAATCCCCAGAGCCTCCCAAAATGACACCATTGGCTGGGGACCAAGTGTCCAAAAACACGAGCCTGTGGGAAACCTTTTCGAACCCTATGTTGTGGCTCTCCACAATTTTGTTCCTATGTATTTGCTCAAAAAAAATTTTTTTAAATACGTGTGTACACAAAGACACACAAATGCTCATAGCAGTTCTAAACTGGGGCTAAACCAGATAGGTCTCAACAGGTGACTAGGTGAACACATAGCGGTCCATCTTCACAATGGTATACTAGTCAGCAATACAAAAGGATGAGATGGATGGCAGCAGCAACTTGGAGCTATTCCAAAAACGTTATGCTGTGCGAGAGAAGCCGGACACTGAAAAGCAGACATTGAATGAGTCCATTTCTGTGAAACTCTAGAAGAGGCAAACCTAATCTATTATACGAGAAAGCAGGTCAGTGTTTGCCTGAGGTTGCGGGATGAGGGTGACAGAAATGCTCTCTGTCTTGATTTGGGGTGTTCGAAGGGTGCAGGCATTTGACAAAACTCACTGCATTTTATGCTAAAAACTGGTATTTTGTGGTATTCAAGTTCTACTACGGCCACATTGATTTTTTTTTTTTTTAAGGCAAACTGGCAGGGTGTATGGGAATAAGCGTGGTTCTCAAAAAAAGGGGACTTGACCTCATCAGTCCAGCAATCTTACCACTTCTCTGTGTGACATTCAAATATGCTGCTCCAGCCCCGAGTTCCAGCTCCCTCATCATTAAGCAGAGGTGGTGATCCTGAGACTGCTCCGTGGGATTGACGTTGGCCACATACAGCTGAAACCTTAAGCAGCAAACTTTACAGTACCCCAGTTCACACCTGGGGATGATTAAAATCTGACAGCATGGACACTACAGCCATGAGAAGCTGGATACACCTTCTCTTAGTCTACACAGCAACACACACTCCTAAAGTCGGGGTCTGTTTACAAGAGGAGAAAGGACGCAGGGCCTCTGCTCCAAAGGATTCTCCATCCCAATTGGTCTGAAAATACAAACATTCACACATTAACTCTGTGGAAGAAAGGACTCCTGTGTCAGGATTGGTTATCGATCAGACCTTTGTTGATTAGATATGATTGTTTCTCCTTCTTAATGGAACGGTTTTTTAATGTAAAATTTGTCACTTAGAGAAAGCATTAAATAGTACCCTCCCCCTGTTGTCTATGAACAAAATCTGCCTGAGTCTCAGGAGAATTGGAGTCCCCAGAAACTCACCCAATTGACCAAGTCCAGGTCTCATGTGCAATAATTATTCAAATAATAAAAAACATTCTATCAGAGATCATTGTGGACATTTGCGCTTTGAGTTCTATTCGCTGTGGACATTTACCATATTTTCAGATGGGAACACCAGCTCGATACAGAAAAAAATCCTATCACGAGTAGGTCGTGTTCCTTGTCTTGGTTTCTTCTGCTGCTGTGATATAACACTCTGGCAAAAGTAACTCAAGGGAGAAAGGGTTGATTTTTGGCTCACAGCTTCAGGTGACAGTCCTTCATTTCAGGGGAAGTCACAAAGACTAGTCACGTTGCGCCTTCAGTAACGGAGTGGAGAGCAAGGGATGAATGCAGGCCAGTGCTCCGCTCACTTTCTCTACTTTTATACAATTAGGGATCCCCTGCCTAGGGAGTGATGCCACTCTAAGTGGCCAGTCTTCCTATCTCAGTAAATGTAATCAAGATGATACTCCCCCACAGACATGCCTAGAGTCCCATCTCCTGAATAATGCTAAAGTCTGTCAAACTGAGAACTTAACACTACCCATCAAACTCCTGATCTAGAGCTGAGGAGGGGCAAATCTCCCGGCTTCCCATCCCTGATAGGTGGGACAAGCATATGACCTGCTTGACCAATAAGATGCATTTTGACAGAGAAGGCAAAGGATAAGTTCCATTATCACCATCAGAGGCACAAAGGGCTGGTGGTCAGGCTGTTTGGGCCTTCCACAACTGCTATGTTCTCTCCAGAAAACTTGTCTGGTGGTCCTTTGTGCTCACTACTGTTTAAACACCTTTGGTTCTTGCTTTTTTTTGTGCGTGTATCTGGGTCTCCAGCCTCCCTCTCTGGAATCCTGTCAAATGAAGGAATATCACTAATGGTTAAGGTTAATCCTTGCCACTTGTGTTGGGGCCACCATAAGAACGCTAGACCCTAGGCCAGGGGTCACTGGATGTCCCCTCTTTGGAGAGCCACAACCTTGATCCCGTCCTAGCCATCCTGAGCACCCTGGTCATGCTGCCGGGGTCCAGGGCCTCTCACATTCTGGGTGAAAACAGCTCCTTTACCTTCTAGCCTCAGTCTCTCTTCTGACCTTGGCTCCAGATCAGCCCACTCAGGGGTTGGGAGGAATGGAGTCGGTAACTAGACCATGCTGAATGTCTTCTCTCATCCCTGCATCCAGAGAAACAAAATAAAGCAAAACTCTCACTCGCCCTCAGCCCAAACCAAACGCTTCCATTCCTATTACCTCACTAAAAAAGAGATCAAGTCTTCGCGTTCAAAGGAAGCAAATTCTAAAACCAACTGCTGATGTAGCTAGAACGACTCTGCAGCCCAAACAATGATAAAACTGTACCCATGAAGCCCCGGCTATTCTGTTATTGATGGAGAGCTGCAAGGGGGGCACACCTGTGATTTGTTTGGGCTGGTCGGTCCCCTCAGGGTACAAGTTTAATTTATTCTTAACCACCAGATTCATCCTTAAGTGACTTTCCAATCTAGCATTATTTGTTCAAATAAAGTTTGGTCACTTTGTCCTTAGATTGCAAAGCAAATCGATGCTGACTAGAAACCCACGAGTTCTTTTGTTCTCGGTTTGTGATTCATTACAAATAGTATTAATACGTTATCCTTGACATCTTTCCTTTGAATATTGTACTTCAAACGGGCTTTACTATTTTCAAACGTGACTTTTTTTTCCTGGTTACAAAAATATTTGCTGATGGTAGATACTACAGGGGTAGGGTTTGAACCCAGAGCCTTATTCATGCAAGGCAAATACTCTACTAACTGAGCTATAATCTCCAGGCTCAGGACATAGTATTAGGTTTTGAAAACCCCCAAAACAAAAAACTAAGCTTTTCAGGGCTGAGGTTGCAGCACAGCTAAGGCCCTGGGTTCAATCCCCACCACTACAAAAAAAAAAAGAAAGAGAGAGAGAAAGAGAGAGAGAGAGAGAGAGAGAGAGAGGGAGGGAGGGAGGGAGGGAGGGAGGGAGGGAGAGAGAGAGAGAGAGAGAGAGAGAGAAAGAAAGAAAGAAAGAAAGAAAGAAAGAAAGAAAGAAAGAAAGAAAGAAAACAGAGTTGATTAGGTAGCTCACTGGATAAGGTGCTTGCTCTCAATCCTGATGAACTGAGTTGAAATACCAGACCCACATGGTAAAAGGAGAGAACTGATTCCCATGAGTTGTCTTCTGACTTCCACAGGTACCCCATGGCTTGGGAACACAACTCCTCCCCTCCCCGAATAAGAGTAGTCATAAAGTAATTTTAAAATAAAAAAACCCACAACACTTCCAGTTTCACAATTAACAAATAAAGGCAAAGTATCAGACCTTGCTGTACAGACACTGGAAGCACAGGAAACACAGTATCTTTTTTTTTTTTTCCACAAGCTCGCTACAAGCTTAACCGACCACAGTTCCTTTATAAATGAACTTCTGAGTTAAAGACCATCAGTGCTACCAGTGCGCAGTTCGGCTATCTGTCCACTGGCCTCTTTCTGTGTACTTCTCTCTGGTTTTCATTTCCTGACTCTCCACTGGGTCTTTGGCCTTTGCGGCTGTGTGCTACAGGCCTGTCTCCCCTCTGACTCTGCATGTGGAAAGCCTTTCTGTGTAGCACTACCTCAGCTTTCCCAGGTTTGATTCAATAAATATTTTCTGGTTTCCTCCAGAGAGGCCCCTCATAGTCAGGCTGACCTTGGCTCAAATCTTGACTTGACTATCTATATTTGCTGTGTGGTCTTAAGGGAGGCCTCTGAGCCTCAGTTTCTTTGTTTGCATAGAAAAAAGACCATTGGCCAAAAGGCCAAGCCCAACATACAGCCTGGTTCAGTCAGCAGCGCCTCATGACTTCGGCCTCCTGAGTTTCTTTTCCATCTGATTTTAAGGCTCAAGGAAAACGTGAGCTTTTCCCCCACCCTACTACATCCCATTCCTCTGTTCCCTATCTATTCCTCCCCTGGGTATCTTGACAGACGCTTACTAGCTGAATTCTTATGCTGTGTGATCACAGGCAAACTCTCCTTGTATTATCTAATAATGACATATTTTCGTGTGTGTATTTTCAGTCATGGAGAGTGCGAACCACGCATGAACCATGCCGCTCTCCTTTACTGCCAGGTGCTCATTACTGTAAACTGTAAAATAATATTTTAGTGAACAGTAATACGTCTTCAGGTCGTACATCAGATGTATGCCATCTTCGTTGTTTAATTGACACTTTATTCCCCCCATTAAGACACAAGCAGAAATCAATTCTACTTCCTCCCTTGTAGATGCAATTTCATTTCAATCACATGTGTCAGTAGGAGCAATAAAACATCAATTAAGCAATGAATTCCTGACAAATATGTGGCATTTGGTGTATAATTACCCCCTCTGATCTCATTTTCCCTAGGGCCAAGGCTTCCTGGACCGTTTATGTTCCCACTTTCGACCTCTAAAACAGACTATGTACCTTTCCCCTGGGCCAGGTGCCTTGGAAATACTCCATGCAAAGGACCTGAGCTGGCAGATAGTGTAATCATAAATTAGTGGTGTTGAAATTAAGATCAGGAGCCAGGTGATAGCATCACATGCCTTTAATCCCAGCACCCGAGAGGCAGAGGCAGGAGGATCTCTCAGTTTGAGGCCAGCCTGGTCTACAAAGCGAGTTCTAGGATAGCCAGGGCTACACATAGAAACCCTGTCTCAAAAAAACAAACAAAACAAAACAACAACAACAACAACAAAAATTAAGATCAGGAGCCTCGAGGCAAAAGCCTTGCATGACGACCCTAACCTCATCCCACCAAGGTTCTAGATGAACCAGAGTGGATCAGCTCTTTTTCCATTGCAAGCTAGGAATGGGGGCTCCATTCCCTATAGAGAGGATGGGGAGGAAGAAGAAGACAGGTCCAGAGGAAGGCTACGGAGTGGGGAGGGGGGGGTCAGGCAGTAGCTCAGAGAAGAGATTCTCTGGAAGTCTGGCCACAGGGTGCAGAACATGCAAAGGTTGAGGACACCTTCCCCTCTCTCCACTCCTAGCCCCCTGATGCCCAGTGATCTAATGCATTCCTCAAAAGTGATGGGGTGGTGGCGGGGTGGGGGACGTGCAGCGGTTGGAGAGATGGCTCAGTGGTTAAGGGCATTGGCTGCTCTTCCAGAGGACCTGGGTTCATTTCCCAGTAACCACATGGCAGTACACAACTGTCTGTAACTCAAGTTCTAGTGGATTTGACTCCCTCACAAGACATGCTGGTCAAACACCAATGCGCGCGCGCACGCGCGCACTCACACACACACACACACACACACACACACACACACACACTCAGAGACTCAGAGTCTCCTATGTGCTTCAGGACTGTAGAGAGGCTGGTCATGTGTTTGCGCCATGAGAGATGAACCGTGAAGAAGTAAGGAGGAAGGGTTCTCTTGCCCTGGGGAGTCTGGGAACAAGGCTACACAGCAAGTAACGTGCAAATGCAAACTCAAGGAGGAGTGCTGGGGAATTAAAATGCTTCACCCAGAGGAGCACCTAACACTGTGGCTGCTGCCGCAAGCAAGCAAGCCTACACCCCAGCTCCCTGCGCTGGGCATGCAGGCCACACGCTTGATGAACAGCTCCAGCTATCCCAGGAATGTTAAATGTTTAGGGGCCTCTGCTGCCGCCTAGAACCCAGTAGAGGGTCTTTTTTCTTTTTTTCTTTCTTTCTTTTTTTTTCTTTCTCAGGAAGGGCCGTCACGACTGGACTCGGGTGTCTGATGGGGTGCGTGTGTAGAACGGGCTGATCCTGAAGTGTCATTGAAGGGGATGTTTAACTTCCACTCCCTGTTTCTGAAGAGTAATTTTCTGCAGAGACAGGGAGAATAATAGGAGGAACTTGGCTCATTCTGGCAAATTGCTCCAATTTTCCCACAATCTCAACCCCCTGTATCACCTGCCCCCTCCCCCCCCCCACCCTGTCTATTTGGGCCACTTAATGCCCTGGACTCAGACCTAATAGAGGGTGTTTGTTTGGCCCTGGCTCAAAGGCTAGACTTGTTTTCAGGACAGAAGCTGGAGGAAAAACCAATCTGGACATCTAAATCACAGCCAGAACTCATTACATAAATGATATATTTACACAATTGATCCCTTTTCTACTGGGTAATTAATTCGGCGTTGGAACCCTCAACGATTTAATTGTCATATGCGTAAGTGGAAACAGTTGCCACAAATTTCCAAAGACAAGGAGCAGACTGAGGAGGGGGCTGCCTTTTGTTCTGGGTGAGAGAGTTCTCCCTTGCTTCAATATTGCCACCAAAAGGGAAAGTCACATCTGTTGGCACCACAAGAGCAGAGGCACGAGGACCGTGCCAGTTTGGAGCCTGCCTATCTCGCCCGATTAGGCCGTTTAAAGGGATGAAGGAGCTGGATGTGGTAGCAAACTTCATCCAGAAGTGCTGGAATGAGTCCTGTTCCCACATCAGTGGGATCATGTTAGCACCCCAACACAATCCCTGGAATCCCTCTCACAGCCATCTCATCCCAGCACTGAGTCACATTGTGTTCTGCTTCCCATGGCAACACCTGGGATGCTTCTCTAGAGGGATTACAGAGCCATTCCACCCAAATGAGCAATGACCCAGAAGTGCTTTGGAGTTCACATTGATCAACTCTCCCAGAGGAGCAGAACTACAGAAGGCCAAACACCTTTGCCTCAGACAGGAGCAACTGTAGATCAACCACAGCAACGGCCCTTCATGGTCAGGACACAGTTGCCTTCTGCAGACCTGTGGCCAGGGACTGCCCTGTTTGCCTTCCCCCCTCTCCCCATCTCCCTTCATCATCCCTTCCAGTCTGCCTGGGATCATCCCTTACTAAATTGTCCTTATCCGACCTAGCATCTGCTTTGGGAACCTATCTCAGGACAGCTACTGCCCAGCTCGGTGCTGTGGGCTCCAGTCTTCCTTCCTCTGTGCTCCTTTACAGAGCATTTAAGAAGGGCGGACCAGGAACTTCTGTATTAGCACTCTTCACATACCATCTTGTGACCTCCTCACCACCACCAGAAGGCAGAGGCTGATACTGATTTTAGAAACAAGGATATTGAGGAGCAGAGGAACTAAGCACCCTGTCCATGGCCACACAGTTGGCACAATGGCCAAGATGTTTGTGTCCCCATCCCAAATTTGTATATGAAAGTTCGGGTTTATTATTATTATTATTTTATTTTTATTTTGTGTGATGGGTGTTTTGCCTACACCACCTATCTGCATGCATTGCCCTCGGGGTCCAGGAGAGGGCATCAGGTCCCCTACGACTGGAGTTACAGACACTTGGGACCTGATATATGGGTGCTGGTGATTGGACCAGGGTCCTCTGAATGAGTAGCCAATGCTCTTAACCACTAAGCCATTGCTCCAGCCTCTGTCTGTGGAAGTTCTAACACCCTTGCCCTGAGGTGATGGACTAGGAGGTGAGGCCCCTGGCAGAAAATTAGGTCAAGAGAATTGCATTCTCATGAATGAGATTAGTGACCTTACTGGAGAGATCCCAAAGGGTTCTTTGATCCACTGTAAGAAGATGGCCACTGTTAAACAGGAAATGACTCCTCATCAGACATAAATGATGCTGACATCTAATCTCAGACTTTGAGTCTCCAGGACTGTGGGAAGTAAATGTCACTATGTAAGTAGCTCGGTCTATAGTACTTTTTGTTACAGCATCCCCAAGTGACAAAGACACCCTCAGCCTTTGACCAGCTGCCCTTTACTGAGCAACTAGACACAGCTGCCATGGGAGCTCTCCACACACAGACTCATCCCAGCCTCAGACTATGCTGAGAGGTGACCTGTACCATCACTGTCACCCAGGGGAGGTGTTTGAGACTCATGGGAAGTGAGAAACATGCCCAGATCTACAAGCCTCTGAGTGATAGTGTTGGGTTTTAAAGCAAAGCATGTCTGAGACTAATCTACGTCTACTACCCTGCTTCCCATTCTGCAGTCAAATTCCTGGTCTCCATTGAGGCCAGTAGAGCCTACAATGAGAGGCTGAGGTGCTGGGGAGATGGCTCAGTGGTTAAGAGTACTTGTTGCTCTTGCAGAAGATCTGGGTTTGATTCCTAGCACATGCATGGCAGCTCACAACTGACTATAATACCAATTCCGGGGAATCCAGTGCCCCCTTCTGGCCTTCTTGAGTACCAGGCACACAGACATTCATGCAGACATGACACTCATACACACATGCAATAATAATAATAATAATAATAATAATAATAATAATAATAATAATACAGGTTTCCCTTCCTGCCATCTCAGAGGAACTGAGCCTAGTGCGGCCTGCCACAACTAGCAAAAACCACAGAATCCTGACCTTATATTTCTACTACCGCCGGGTTTGTCAGGAGCCTCTTGCTTTTAATCTGTAGGAAGTCAAGGGAAGCAGCCGCTTTGGCCAGATCTGTACTTCATCTCCTGCCCTCTGTCCACCCTCCCCACCACAACCTGCATGTCCGTGTGCTGGCTGTTTCCCCTACCTCTGTCCTTCGTACTTCCCTGCTAACTAACACACCTATCAGTCCCCTGATGACTTCCTCTAGGAAGCTTATCCTGCCAGCACTTTGCCACCAGAGTACATTGGTTGTTCCTTCTTCCAGGATGCTGATCACTGGGTACCCACATATGCCGGCTACATTGCCACTGTCAGCTTAGCCCCCTTCCTTGTTTTACTTCCCTGGGCTGTGAACATCCCAAAGACAGGAGCTTCAACTCATTCAGTTTCTGGCCCTTAGAAACATAGGAGTTACCACTGACACACGTAACCCGGAGTGGATGAATGAAGAGATGTCCCGGCTGCTCAGCCATCGACATACGACGTGGAAGAGGCTGCACCTGCTCCTTGACTGGCAGTCCTCAGTAGCTGTCCTGATTTATCCCACATCATCATCAATTGTTCTGATTGTGCCATATCCATCTGGCCGGAGAGAATGGATGGTCGGGAAGAACCAGTTATTCCTCACTTGCTGAGGTAAACAGTGCACAGCCAAAGACCATGGCAGCTAGAAGGGAGACATCCAATGGGACAGAGGTCCTACTCTGGTGTGGCTGACATGACCCCATCGAAGTGAAGAGGCAGGACTTCCTTCTATTATGTAAAAGGCTGAGCTGACTGTCCCCGCATCCCTTCTTCATGTCTAGCCATCAGCAGAAAGAACAATGTAGTGATGAGGCATGGTGGTGCACACCTTTAACCCCAGCACTCAGGAGGCAGAGGCTGGCAGATCTCTGATTTCGGGGCCAGCCTGCTCGACCTAGTAAGTTCCAGGACAGCCAGGGCTACACAGAGAAACCTTGTCTCAAAAGACCACAAAAAAAAAGAAGAAAGAGGAGGAGGAAGCAGATAAAAGGAGAGGAGGGAGGTTGGGGAAGGTGAAAGAGCCCTAGGAGGTCACTGGACTAGCCCCGTGGGACTCTAAGACAGGGAACCTCTAAGACATGGTGACTCAGAAATGGATTTCTTTAAACCAGTTTCCCCGAGATAGCATCTGGGTGTTACACGATCCATGTATTTAAAATACACAATTTCGTGGCTTTTAACAGTCAAAGTCTTAGGGCCACCCCATTATCACATCTGGCTTTATTATTATTATTTTAAATTAAATGTTATTTATTGTATGTATGTGCATGACTATGGGTGCACACCACAGCACACATGTGCAGGTCAGAGACCGGCTTCTGGGGGCCAGTTTTCTCCTCCCACTATGTGGGTGGGGCCCTGGGGATGGAAATCAGGTCCTCAATTGTGTCAAGTGCTTCTACTCATTGAACCCTCTTGCCAGCCTGCAGCCGACTTCAGAACATCATTACAACCTCCAAGATGAAACGCCAAACCCATTCTCTCTCCCACTGCAGAGCAATCACTTGTCTCCTTCCTGTCTGCACGGGGCTGTCTGAGCTAGGCAATCACACAGCCAGAAACACCATGCGTGGGCTCACATGACAGCAGTTCTCAACCTGTGGGTCACGACCCTGCTGGAGGTCAAACCACCCTTTCACAGGGGTCACATATCAGATATCCTGCATACCAGATATTTATGCTACAGTTCATAACAGTAGCAAAATTACACTTATGAAGTAGCAACAAAAAAATAATTTTATGCTTGTGTGTGTGGCGGGGCGGGGGCGTGGGGGGAGGTGGAGGGGGTCACCACAATATGAAGAACTGTATTACAGGTTGCAGCATTAGGAAGGTTGAGAACCATTGCTTTATGACCACACCTTCCACTTCATGTTTTAAAGGTTCATTTGTGCTGTGGTGTGTATTGTGTGTGTGTGTGTGTGTGTGTGTGTGTGTGTGTGTGTGTGTGTGTACATGTGGGGGCTCACATGTGTGTGCATGCATGTGGAGGCTAGGGATCAACCACAGGTGGTTTTCTTTGATCTTTTTTTTTTTTAGACAGAGTGTCGCACTGGGAAGTGGGACTAACCGATATGACTATGCTGGCTGGCCAGGGAGCACCAAGGATCCTCCTGTCTCCACTTCCCCAGTACACCACCACTTTTTATGTGGGTTCTGAGGATTGAACACAGGTCCCCATGCTTGCACAGCAAACACTTTACAGACTATGCTACGTCCCCAGCCCAGTGCCCCACTCTTTCTATTGCTGAGTAATATGGCAATGAATGGAAATATCACATTTTATTTCCTTTTATTTGGAGGTGTGGGTTCTTGCTATGTAGCTCCAGCTGACCTGGAAATTGCTATGTAGACCAGACTGGCCTCAAACTTGAACTCCCAGAGATCCTCCTGCCTCTGCCTCCAGAGTCCAAAGATTAGAGGTGTGTGCCACCAAGCCCAGCTTACCACGTTTTCTTTATCCGTTCACAGCATGTAGGATCCATTTTATTTGACTCAGAATCCCACTGAAACCTAATGAATCCAAAATTGATTTTTAAATGTAAGTCCTGTGTTGCTTCTTTACAAGAAACCTTGCCAAAGGAATGCTGCCCAGAGCGGCAGGGATGAATTACGTACATTCTGAGTCCAAGAAGACAGACCCAGAATGAGGGAAAAGTGGGCATGTTGTTTATGTGAAGTTCTAAACTAGAAAAACTGGCCTCTAACGACAGTATCAACCCAGTGGTTTCTTGGGACAGCGCGCTTGGAGGAATTGCCTGCAAACAGCCAGAGGTGATTTTCAGAGGTGTACACTCAGGTGTATGCATCTGTCAAAGCTTCTTGATCTGTGTGTCCTCATGATGTGTGAATCCCACTGCATGGGAAATTACACTAAAATGTTGATTATGCAGAAGTTATTGGTGTCAACATGGAGTCATTTATGTTGAATCACAAAAAATAAAAATAAAAAAAGACCACGGAGCCATGGAGAAGGAGCTGCCGTGCACATAGGCCTATATTAGGACTTGCCACTAAAAGTTTCTGCACACACACCTTGTGATGGTTACTAGTCAAGGAACTCCTCAAAAATGCAATTTTACAAAAAACCATCTGCACAGGAATACCTGCCCAGGGTCTGTGTGGTGCTTTGAATGAGGATGGCCTCCATGGACTGGTACATTTGAATGTTTGGTTCCCAGTTGGTGGACTATTTAGGAAGGATTAAGAGGTGTGGCCTTGTTGGAGGAGGTGTGTCACTGGGGTAGCCTTTGAGGTTTCAAAAGCCCAAGCCAGGCCCAGTGGCTCCCTCTCTGCTTGCAACTTTCAGATCAGATGTAAGTGCTCAGCTACTGCTCCATGCCTGTGTGCCACCATGCTCCTCACCATGATGGCCATGGACTAACCCTCTGAAACTGTAAGCAAGCACCAATTAAATGTTTTCTTCTTGTGAAAGTTGCCTTGATCCTGGTGTCTTCTCACAGCAACAGAACAGTGGCTAAGACAGTCAGACTCCACCAAGGAGCTGGTGCCAGTTGCTGCAAAGGAGCCTCCATGGACACTGGTCTTTCTAACAAAATGGTTTGCTTGGACATTTTGTGTGTGTGTGCAAGTCTTTAAAAGCTTCCAGATGAGTATGGTGGTAGCCTGTAACTCCAACAAGTAGGAGTCTGAGGGAAGAGGAAGGAGCTCCAGTCCAGAGAGCCAGAGAGCTCAACACTTAGAGTACTTGGTGCTCTTCCAGAAGACCCAAGTTCAGTTCCTGGTGCCCATGTCTGGCAGCTCACAACTATCAGTAAGTCCAATTCCAGGGGATCTGACACCCTCTTCTAGACTCTGTGGACACCTACGCACATGGCATGCAAACACACACACACACACACACACACACACACACACACACACACACTCACACACACATAAAAATTAAAATAATAAAAAATAAACAAAATTAAGTGCACTTTGGGCTACAGACTAAGATCCTGCTTCAGATAGACAAGGAATAATTCATTTGGGTTTATTTCAATGCCATTACATAAATCTGATATATCACAGATGGCAACTCCAGACTATTCCTGAACAAACTCTGTCTTTGGAGAGCTGTTCTCCATATCATTATTTTATTTTTTCAGTGTGTGTGTGTGTGTGTGTGTGTGTGTGTGTGTGTGTGTGTGTGTGTTGTGTGAGTGTGTATGTGCATGCCACTGTGCACAGTCAAGGTTGGACAACAGCCTTTGTGGATTGGTTCTCTCTCTTCTACTGAGTTCTGGGGATTGAACTCTCACATCGTCGGAGTTGCCTGGCAAGCTCTATTATCTGCTGAGCCATCTTGCTGCCCAGTTCTTTCATTTCTTACTAGTGCTGGGATTATAGGCAGGTACCAGCACACCTATTTTATGCAATATTGGGGATCAAACCCAGGGCTTCATGAATACTAGATAAGCACTCTACCAACACCCCCAACTTGTGTCATTATTTTAGAGAACACAGTCAGATTTCTATTCAAGCCTCCTACCAAGGCCTCTAGAGTCCCAAACAGTGAACCCCTTTTACCTCTCTTACTGGTCTCCTGTTGGCAATACCACATCCTGCAGCTCCTGTCTTAGGCCTTTGAATCAAGCACTTCCTTCTGCTTGCAACACTTATCCTGCTCCCCCACCAAATATACCTCAAAATATCTGCTTAACCTGCACTTTGGGTGTGGTTCATACACATGCTCATGTCCATGCACATAGAAGTGGAAGCCAGGGGAGGATGGCAGGTGTCTATTGCTCCTTGCTTTAGTCCCCTTGAGACAGGGTCTCTCACTGAATCTGGAGCTTTCCAATATTCAGCTAGACTGGCTGACCTACAAGCCACAGTGATCCTCTACCCTCAGTGCAAGGATTATACGTGTGCATAAGTGTGCATCCGGCCACACCTGGCCCTTTTTTTTTTTTAACATGGGTGCTTTGGATTTGAACTCAGGCCAACATACTTGCATAACAAGTGCTATAGAGCACTGAGCCATCTCTCTAGATCAGTGGTTTTCAACCTGTGGGTCAGTCATGACCCCTTTGGGGGTCAAACGACCCTTTCACGGGGTCACATATCAGATATCCTACATATCGTTTATTTATGTTATGATTCATCACAGTAGTAAAAATTACACTTATGAAATAGCAATGAAAATTTCATGGTTGGGGTGCAACCACACCATGAGGAGCTGTATTAAAGGGTTGCAGCATTAAGAAGGTTGAGAACCACTGCTCTAGATCAAACCGCAATTTCTTGGTGCAGCTTCTCTTGCCTGCCTATTTAATACACCATCATCCTCCCACCCCAGTATTCTCAGGTCCTTTTAGGATTTCGCATAGCCCTTATCACCTATTTGCCTGAGACCAGCTCCAGTGCACTGTCCCTAAGGGTAGGAATTGCAAGTTCAACAAGGCATTCCAAGTGTCCAGAATATTGCTGAGCACACATCAGCTGACCAAGAAATATTTAGTCCATACATTGTGAGAGGGTTCTTGGTACTTTGCAGCATTTGTTTGGAAATCCCAGCCTGTCTCAGCAATATAAAAGAAACTGAAGAACGATGTCTCCAATGGGACCCTGTGGGGCTTTGGAGTAAGCACATCATTCCTCGAAGGTGAGCCTTGGGAGCGGATGAGTCCCAAGACTCGTTGGGGACCTTGCACAACCGCTTTCGGAAAAGACCCTTCCAAAGATGTCCTGCTTTGCTCCTGCTGGACTCATGTTGGTGTGTCCTCATGTTTTTTCAGAATTGGGGACTGGCACATCGGCAAACTATCAGCCATAGCCCCCAAACTATCATACACTTTTGTTTTTATTGTATTTGTTTAGTAGGGGGATGTGTACACAGGCTATGGTGTGTGTAGAGGTCTGAGGACAACTTGAAGGAGTCTGTTTCCTCCTTCTGCCACTTAGGTCACAGGGATTGAACTCAGGTCACCAGACCTGGTAGAAAATTCCTTTACCTGGCGCGCCATCTCATTAACCCCAAGACAGACAAGTTCCATGGAGAAAAACCACAAACATTTGAAGTTCTTTCCCCCTCATAAGAACCCTAAAGAGAGGCTGGAGAGATGGCTCAGCAATTAAGAGCACTGGCTGTTCTTTCAGAGGACCTGTGTTCAATTCCCAGCACGCGCATGGCAGCTGATAGCCATTTGTAACTCCCATTCCAGAGGGAGCTAATGCCTGCATCTGGCCTCTGTGAGCACAAGCAACACATGTAGTAGACAGACAGCCATGTAGGCAAAACACTCATAAACATAAAAATAAAATACATAAATCTAAAAAAAGGAAAGAAAGAAAGAAAAGAACTCCGAAGACAGAAAGCAACCTGTGTGTAACGGTGTGTGGAAGATTCCTATTTAGAAAGAAAGACTTGAAGATGACAGAGGTGGGAAGAGGAGTGGGAGAATGGAGGAGACCTACCAGAGTTAGGAATCTTAGTTTTCTCAGAGAAACTGGCAGGAACAGTATAGTCTGTGTGGGCATCTTTAATCCCAGCACTTGGGAGGCAGAGGCAAGCGGATCCCAATGAGTTTCAGGTCAACCAGAACTGCACAGTGAGCCCCTGTCTCAAAATAAACAACAGACGAGTAAACACACAAACAAATCAATAAATCTTTTCCAAGAGAAGAGTGAGGAGAATTAACCATAGCCATAGCCAGCACTCACCATCTACCCCAAGTGACTTCGTAGCAATGCTATGAGGTTGCGTTTCCGTGTGAGATCCGTTGCCTTTTGTCATACAATCGTGTGCTTCAGTTTCTTGGTCTTTCAAGGAGGAATAATAGTACTGCCTGCCCCACCCTGGGATAGGGGCCAGTATGCAGTGAGGACCCAACCAATGATTGATGTCTAAGATTAGCTTTGCATAATAATTTCCCTTATTAGGAATTGTATAATACGTTCCCTTCTGTGACTCAAGACATATTTGTCATCAAGGACAACATGACTACAGTCCATCCCTAAGGATTATATAATTCCTCAAGGTCACATCCATTAGCCAAAGCAGGAGCCTTTGGTAGTATTCCAAGTAGCATGGAAAAAGGTGGGCAGGGGCTTCCCTGGAGACAGGTCAGAGTTTCTATGGGGGAATCACAGCTCCAGGCTTTGATCCATTCTGCCTTCAAAAAAGACAACAACAAAAAAAAAATTCAGGAGAGTTAGGTGGTAAAAATGTAACCATCAGGAACAGGGCAAGCTGTAGCTGTTAGTGTGAGGTCCTCCAGTATGGGTCTCGCAGCTTTGGCTAAAAGCTTAGCTGGTTCCCACCCTTTCTCTAAGTCTGTATACTGCATCTAAGAAGAACTCATCCATTCTGGCGGCAGAAGGAAGCCCTCTGCCTTAGGTGAGGTCCCAGAGAACATGTCAATGCTCCTCTCCCTTGGAGAACATTCTGCTTGCCACCTTGACTGTGCGCAAATGCATATATGTGTTGTGTGTGTGGTGGGCGTGAGGGCAATTCTAAGCATCCCTTTGCCAAGCCTCATTCTTTGTGTAAAAGTTTGGTGTTGGTCATGAGCATTCTCCAGACCCCGTTAGCCCTCTTGGTCACTTGTCATAGTAGGGAGTGGTGTGGAGATCTGATTCTACACAGCCCATGTGCCATAAACCTTCTGTGAGGCACTCTTCAGCAGTCCTGTTCCTGGGAAATCCTGTAGGGTTTATTAAACGTCAAAGAACCTCAGCATATCTGAGTGCGGTTGCTCATGCGTGTAGTCCCAGGATTAGGGAGGCTGCACGGTTACTTCCCCAGATTTTCATTAAACACTTCAAAAACTGTTCTGGGAGGACTGTTTTGGGGATGTTGCCAGGGTATCGGAAGTGCCCTTACCAAGCATTCAATCCTCTGCAGTGGGAATTGTGAACCCACCCATCCACTCACCCACGTACTTGCCTACCCACTCACCTAATTCAGAAATGTAAGCATTAACACAAGCCTTTACTGAGATACCCACTCGCTGGCCAACTGTACACTGTGTTCTCAAAGATAAATAAGGCAGCCCCTTGCCTTATGCAGTATGCATCCTGAAGCTGAGTCGCAGCAGTCAAGACCACATGTAGAGAAAAGGCTGCAAGGAAGCCTTAGAAGGAGATGGAAAGCCAAGAGGAGAATGAGAGGCAGGAGAGACCTCTTCCAGAGGTGACTAGATACAGATCTGCAGAGACCTGCAGGTGATTTCGCCCTTGGTTTCTCCCATAACGCAGATTTAAAAAAAAAAAAAATGCTTGTTTTCCAAGGGTGATAGGGATAGTAAAGCCTAGGCTTTTAAATACTTAGCGTAGGTTCTGTTTTCTTCAGCCTCTTCTGTAGGCTCGAGGATAGCCCATAGAGGGCGCTGTTTGCCTGACTTTGCATGGCGTCATGGTGCTGGCAAGTGGAGGGACCCAGCCTCTCCAGAGAGCGAGCGAATTGCTGTCCAGGCACCCAAGCCCAAGACACGAGCTTTCTCGAACCGGAAAGGAAAGAGCAATTCTATGCTTTCTGTTGTTGAAGTCAAGCTGAGAGATGCTGACGCTGAATAACCGGACCCTGCCTCTCGTGAACACACACATTCGCATACACTCTAGCGCCCTTCAGGAAAGGGACACATATGCCGGGAGACCCGAGAAGGCTGCCTCCTACTCTTCTTGGGTCGGTACCTCTAGGTCCAGAGTTGTCATCTGTCAGAAGCCCACTTCCTGGAACAGAACGTCTCCCATGCCTGCGGGCTCTTGAGGGTCTATTTGTTGTTGTTTTTGTTTTTCGAGACACGTTGGTTGAACACACAGTCTCGCATGGTAGGCAGAGAGTAGGGTAGACCCTGACTCACAACGACCAGACTGTCTTTCGAAGAAATGGGAAGTGTTTCCTCTTTCCCTAGTTTAAAGTAGCCCTCTGGCGTCGAAACTTTCGCGAGTGTGCACACATCTGCGGCAGCTCCCCATCAGACCCGCACACCCTTGGGAGACGTCTCCGCAGCCTGCTGGGCCACCAGGTTTGCTGTGCGCACCGAACTCACGTTGCCTACGCTCGCGGAGAACATTTTCTGCCTTTTGGGGGAAGGAAAATGACCTCTAGTTAACCAACACTGGTTGGGTGCCTTAGGTATGGTCTCCGCTCTGGACACCTTTTCTCTATAAAATCCGAGCGTATTACCCACCCTGTTTGAGCCTCCGAGTTGTGATTGGCTCCGACTCGGATTTTAGATGATGTACCCATGTGCATTCCAGTAAAGCCTTGTACAAACTCAGAGGAATAATAGTAACCATTTATGGAAGCGCTTCTTACAAGGCAAATGTAGGGTTCGTTACTGTGGGGTGAATGTCAAAACTTTAAATACGACTGTCAAGATTTGGTGGAGGAGGCTCAGGAGCCCTAGGACTGGAAAATAAAATAAACCTACTCCCCATTTGGGGGCCCAAAGCGGTCAAGTCTGCACTAGGCAAGGCAAGGCTCAACCAAAAGAAAAAAAAAGGGGGGTGGGGCGGAAAAAGCTCAGGTGTGAAGGGAGCTTCACCAGGGCTGAGGACAGATTGTCATCTCTCTCGGGCCAAGGAACTATCCCCGGGGAAGGGACCCCACCAACAGCTCTATTTTATTTGTCGCTGAAATCTGTAATTGAACTGCTTGTCTCTCGGGCTTCCTTTCCTGTTCGACTCAGGGAGCTGTTAAGGCGGATGGAGTCCAGCTATTCTTCAGAGGCCCGCCTTGGTTCTCCAGGGACTTGGAGGCCCTTGGGACACGCTGCAGGTGTCGCTGCCGCAGTCACAACTGAGAAAGGTACTCCGCTGCGCCTTTGATTCTCAGAGCCTGTATTAAAGCATTAGGTAGCTCCTAAACGCCACCCGGAAACTTCTTGGGGAAGTGCTGTCTTCGGACCGCAGGTTTGGAGTCGGTCCTTGAGCCGTGGACACTGTCATTCAGAAGAGAGTGGTGTCCTTCGGAGTGCAGCCGTCGGGGCGGGGAAATTGCTACCCCGACCGTCTCACAAGGGGGAAGCGCGGGCGTAGGAGGGTCCTGCGCTCTCAAGAGAGAGCGGAGTTGCTTATTCACTCCTACTCCCGGGTGATTCAGATTGACTCCTGGGTCCTCAGGGCCACAGGTCAAGGCTACGCAGATTCCAGAGCCCGCAGACACAAGAACTCTCTTCCTTTCCGCTAGACGGTGGGTGGGGAACTCTAATTCCCTCTTCTTGCCCTCGCCCTGCTTAGCAGGTTTTGGGGAAAGAGAGAACTGAGTTTGTCCCGGGCCGAAGTGGCGCCCTACTTCCTGGGCCCGCACGACCGTGGCTTTCCAGCCGCATGGGGACAGCTGGCCCCTGCCTTGCCGGGAAGGGTGGGAGAGCAGCGGCTGCTAGCCGAGCGCGTGTAACCCCGAGGTGACTCGGGCCAGGCAGGCTTGCCCCTCCCCCTTCCGCGGGACGGCTGCTGGGGCCGAGCCGCAGGGGGTAGAGGGAGGTGCTGGCTCCAGACTCTCCTAGGTCGGTGAGCTCCGGCCCTCCGGGGGCGTCTCCTTCTCGGGGTCCCTCGTGCGCCTCCCGCTTTAGTGGGAGCTCTCCGAGTGCCTCTTTAGCGAGAGCCAATATCCTTTTGTGCTAATAGGTTTGTCCTCATTTGCTGCCTAATTGGACTATATAAAGCCAATAACAGGCGGGCTCTCATAGCCCGAAGCCAAAGCGCCAAAATCCGAGGGAAGGCGAGGAGGGGGGCGGTGGCAGAGGCGGCTGCGGGGCCCGGGCTCGGCTGCGCCTTGGCCGGCCTAATCCCATTTGCCATTGTACGCGCCCAATCGCCGTATACTCCCCGCATTTAACTTGGATGACATTTTGATTTCATCATTAGCATCCGGCGCCGGATTGACGCATCCCAAGCCGGGGACCGCTCTCGCAGCCTCCTCCCCGGGAGCCGCAGCTTCTACCCGGCCCCCTAGCTCCCTCGGCGCAGAGGCAGGTCCGCTCCCCGCCCCTCTGGACCCCTCCCCCATGCGAGCCCGCCCCGGCCCGGTCCCCACCCCGCCCTCCCGCGGCTCGATTCGCGCCCGGGGCGGCCCCCGACTTTGAGCCCCATAGTTGAGTTCCGTTTATGGTCTGATTTCCGGCCCCTAGCCTGCTCGCCCCGCCGCCCGCCTGTCCCGCTCCCTCCCTCCGTGGGACCCGGAGGACTGGGGACCATGCCGGAGCCCGGGCCGGACGCCTCGGGCACTGCCAGCGCGCCGCCCCCGCAGCCACCACCCCAGCCTCCCGCGCCCAAGGAATCCCCGTTCTCCATCAGGAACCTGCTCAACGGAGACCACCACCGGCCGCCCCCGAAACCTCAGCCGCCCCCACGAACGCTCTTCGCGCCGGCCTCGGCCGCCGCCGCCGCGGCCGCCGCTGCAGCCGCCGCAGCCAAGGGTGCCCTGGAGGGTGCCGCGGGCTTTGCGCTCTCGCAGGTGGGCGACCTGGCTTTCCCCCGCTTTGAGATCCCAGCGCAGAGGTTTGCCCTGCCCGCGCACTACCTGGAGCGCTCCCCGGCCTGGTGGTACCCCTACACCCTGACCCCCGCCGGCGGCCACCTCCCGCGACCAGAAGGTACCGACCTCTCTTTGAACTTTCGCTCTCTCCTCCCTCCCTACCGGCTAGTCCTATCCCCGCCCCGGGCTGGTCACTACAGTTATGGGATGCCCTGACACCTGCAAACCCGAGTTTTGGTTAACTTCCCCCGGCCTCTAGCCCTCATCTTTCGTGTGCGCTTGGTTACGAGGCCCGGGATTCCAATCCCACTTGCTGAGAAAAGAGGGAGAGTTGGAGGCCCTGGCGCTGCGCTTCCCGGGAAAAGTGGCCTCCAGCAGGAATGGGTGGCTTGGGATGGCCTGGGTAGGGGACTAGGCCTGGAAGGCAGGGACGAACCCTAACTACGGATAATTTTTCCGTTGGCCCCTGGCACGGGAGACGTGGGATAAAAGGAGCGGCCTTGCTGCCACCATCGGCTCGCTGGTGCTTTGGGAGGCAGGGGAGTCCTAGGTCTTGGCGCCCCCCGGGCAGCCCAGCGGGGACAGAGGAAGACCTCCAGAAAGCTGAGGCCGGAAGGCCAATTGTGGATTGCGCCTGCTGCCCCCAGACTCCCCCCTCTCTCAAGATTGTGTTGCTGTGCTTGAGTGTGCGTCTGTTTGTCTGTCCCCGCAGCCTCGGAGAAGGCCCTCCTGCGAGACTCCTCCCCTGCGTCCGGCACCGACCGTGACTCCCCAGAGCCTCTGCTCAAGGCTGACCCCGACCACAAGGAGCTGGACTCCAAGAGCCCGGACGAGATCATTCTGGAAGAGAGCGACTCAGAGGAAGCCAAAAAAGAAGGCGAGGCCGTGTCTGGCGCGGCAGGGACGACTGTAGGGGCGACTTCGGCGACTCCGGGCTCCGAGGACTGGAAGGCGGGAGCCGAGAGTCCCGAGAAGAAGCCCGCGTGCCGCAAGAAGAAGACGCGCACCGTCTTCTCCCGCAGCCAGGTCTTCCAGCTCGAATCCACCTTCGACATGAAACGTTATCTGAGCAGCTCGGAGCGTGCTGGCCTGGCCGCGTCGCTTCACCTCACCGAGACGCAGGTCAAGATCTGGTTCCAGAATCGTCGCAACAAGTGGAAGCGACAGCTGGCGGCCGAGCTGGAGGCTGCCAACCTGAGCCACGCCGCAGCGCAGCGCATCGTGCGCGTGCCCATCCTTTACCACGAGAACTCTGCCGCCGAGGGGGCGGCGGCGGCCGCGGGGGCCCCGGTGCCGGTCAGCCAGCCGCTGCTCACCTTCCCGCACCCAGTCTACTACTCGCACCCAGTTGTCTCGTCCGTGCCGCTGCTACGGCCGGTGTGAGACCCGAGAGGGGAGAGGGAGTGAGCGAGCACCTGGCCACCTTTCCGGGACCCCGGAGGAGACTGGGCTGGGCCAAGGGCGCCGAGGTGTGGCCAGCGGCCTTGGGAACCGGGCTTGGGCTCACTGCCTTGCCTCCTACCCCCCAATAGCATTTTGTAAGTATTTGCAATGTATTTTCGTGCAATTCATTCCTATGAATTTGAGGCGCTTCTCCTCTTATTTTTGGTTCTGCTTACCATTGAGAGAAAACGGGGTGGGAGGGCGACGAAATTCCCAGGTCAAAACTTCCAACTGCAAGTTTTTTGATAAATGTGCAGCCCTCCCCTTAAATTTCCGTTGCGCTGTGGCTTTTTTTTTTGAGGGGGGGGAATTTTTACCGAAGGAAAATAAGCACGGAACCCAACTTCCTTTAGTTTATTCATTTCCTATAGAATTGTCTTCAAAATCCGGAGAGAGAATGCATATTTTGAATTCATATTTATTTCTGGATATCTGGGTGTGGTTCTTCTTTTCCCACCCCCAATCAGTTATACCATACACACACCCCGGTTTTTCAAAATCTAAGTAACCTCTGGTGGGATCCCTACTCGGCCGGTCGATCTGCGGCCGTTAAAGTCATTCGTCTCAGTTCGTAACTTAAGAATTCTCTAACCAAACGTTTAAAGGGAAAAGACAAAAGCCCCAAATTAGACCTTTAAAAATTGGAACAACCCCACATCTGGCTGGGTTCCAGTGCTCTTATTTATCACTAGCATTTATTTAGTGGTATGTCACTGGTCCAAAAATTGTTACTTAACATCACTATGACTACTGTGTTACCTGCTTGAGAAATTGGTTTCCATTTTTTTTTTTGTAGGAAAAAAAATACATTTTATCCTCTCCCATTTTTACTTTGCTGCAACTATTGTGCTTTGACCTGTGCAATATTGTACAAAATCTCCCAGGAGCCCTGCCCCTTCCTCTGTGGGGATCAAGACCACCATGCCCCAGCATAATCATTAATGTAGAGGGAAGATTCAGCAGGGGAGAGTGGGGAGGAAAAAGCAAGCTAGGGTGGCAATGTTCAGAGGAGTAAGCCAGGCAGAGTGGAGCGCTTTAAGTGAAGGACAATCAACGTAGGAGAATCTTAACTTATTTGATAAATGTACAGTTTTCTTGTAAAGTTCACCCTCAACTCCACAGGGCCTCTTGCTCTGTTTTCCCGTTGGCTACACCTGTTGTTCTGTCGTTCCTGAGTAGTCTGTTTCCCCTTCCCTCCCTGTCCTCTGCTAGAGTCCCCTCCCTTTTTAAGAAAACAAAGCAAAAAAAAAAAAAAAAAAAACCTCCACAAAATATTGTTACATTTAATGTTGTTGTGGAATCGAATTAATTAAAAAGAAAAAAATAAGCCTTTCATGTTGCCAGAGTGTGTAACTTTGGATGGTTTCCTTTCTCCCTCAGAGCAGGTGTCCAGGGAATCTCTTCTTGCCCCGTCTCTGACTGCCTCTGTGCTCTCTAAGCCTGGCCTGGACTCACGCCCCTAGAATCTAGCCGGCAGAGGAGACAGAGGCGGCTTTGTTCAGGACCAAGGGCGCTCTTTCCTCCGTATCTTCTACTGCTTGAAAGGTCAGCAAGGAAGACTGAGGGATGGGAAGGGTATAAAGACCTAGATTTATCTAGTTTGCAAAATTGAGCAAACCGACAGTCCGGAGCTTAAAGACAGATGGTAGGTAGTTCGCAAAGAAAGGCTGAAGCTTGTCTTCTTTCCCCAAGCCAGGGTTCCTTCAAGAGCTTCTGGGCCAAGAATCCCTAAAGTGCCTGGATGATTGTGGTGGCTGTGGTTGTCCCCTGGGGTGTTGGAGGAAAGAAGGGAGCACAAAGCTTGGAAATTCAGCTGAGTCTGGAGGTAGATCATTAAATCTAGCAGTCCTTGGAATGGAGAAGGGGCTACAACTTCTAGAACCAGAAGGTTTCAGCTGAGCTAGGAGAATTTCAGATATTCAGTGCAGAAGGCGTGGGGGATGTGCCACTGGTTGAGAGAGGGAGGCACGATTGCCAATTGCCGTCGACTGCAACCGTGCTGGTCAGGCTTTCTGTGTCCATCGGTACCCAAAGCTGCCTCAAGGATAGCCTGTCTGGACCCACCTGTCCTGGCCAATGCTTGGATGTCTGTGCTTTTCCTCGGGCCACTGCGCTCTTGGTCCTCAGCACCGGAGGCAAGGCATTCCAAGACCCCTTAAAAGAACTGGTCTGCCAGGGAAGTAGATATTCATGTGTCCCTTGCCAACTCAGCATGGCTGCCTGCCTTCAAGTTCTGTGGTGTGTGTGTGTGTGTGTGTGTGTGTGTGTGTGTGTGTGTGTGTGTGTGTGTCCTGATCACATTCCTGGCTGTGTCCCTTTGGAGCTGGGGAGCCAGAAGTGGGGGGCTGAGGAACAGCAAGGCAGAGAAGATTTCAGCCAGCCTGGCTACAAGCAGGACACAACCACTGGGGAGCGCCTGTCTGCGATCTCTCTTCTCTTACTGTGTTGCCAAGCTCCTCCAACTCAATCGACACAATTGATTCTACGGTGGCTGAAACTCGGCTGTCGTTTTCTGTTGATGGAAAACTGGCTCCAAATAAACCAGCGTGTGTATTTGTGGCAAAATTTTAGCCTGGACCTCAGTGAAGATAGATCTGCCTTTATTTTCCTCTGGTTTGGAATAAAAACGAGGGCATGTGTCGTAAATGAAAAATAAACAGAATATCGGGGTCAAAATATGTTGTTCCTTGTGTTACCTGCAAACAGAGTGATGCCTTTTACTGTTGGCAATACTAACTGCGGGACAGGCCAGTAACAGCTCATTAAAAATAATGTTGCAATAGCAAACATGTCCTCAGATTTTACAGCCAGAGCACGATGTTATCAAATGCCAAGAAAATACTTCTTTATTTGTTTGGATTCTGGAAAACGGTTCTTGACTGACCCAGTCCTTTGAAAGTCAAGACATAACTGGTTTTCCACAAGCACAGTTTATCCTTCGTCTGATCCCTGTGGCCTCACTTTTCCTCCTGCATGGGAGTTTTGCTGCTCTGGGCTGGTAGTTCTCACCCCAGAGCCACAGTTTAGTCCTGGAGGAGGAGGGTGGCGTTCACATTGCCTTCCAGCTCAGTGGGGTCCTGCTGGTATTCTCAGTGTTCCGTGGAGGGAGGCTATGACATTATGGAATACTGGAGCTTTTCTGACTGGGGGCACAGTGGGTCTTTCTGAGACCTTCCTGTCAGAAGGAACCCGGTACAGGATTGCAGAACTGGTTTCTCTCTTATCCTCTGCCCATCTCCCCCTGCTTCTGCGAGGACTCCCAGGAGCTTCAAGAACTAATCACTAAAGAAGATTTGTGGGGGAGTGATGAGGCCTCCTGAAATTCCTCTGGATATTCTGTAGGGGAAGTCAGGGCAGCCAGGGTCCCCGTTCCAGGGTGCTGAGTGGACACCCCTCATTTTAGCCTTTTATCACCTTCAGGTTGTGGAACCTAGCTTTCTCTCTGTCTACCCACACTTCTGAGCCTGATCTTTATACCGGTCAATGCTCTGGTCAATGAAAATGATCTCACATTCCACAGTGGCCACCAAATAGATAGATGAATGCAAACGACACAGAACACACTCACTTGACACACCATACATGACGCCTCTCCTTTATATTTCTCTGCCATATACAAGTAGCCCAAGATTTCTAACACACCCACGCACAAATTTTTTTTTAAGCACCACTCTGATAGCTCAGGCATACAGACAGTCATGAACTTCGTTCAAAGTGACCCTAAGTGACTGGTTTTCTCGATGGTCCCTGGTTAAGGTGAGCTAAGAACAGATAGCATGGGTGGGCAGGAAGCAGGGTGTCTGTGCTCCCACCTCAGTTCTTCCCACTGAAAAATTCCCAAGCACCAGGTTGATCCTGGAGTTCTGTCACAGGCCACCTGGTCAAACTAGCCTAACCATACCACTACCTGGTGACCAGGGACCCCCATCCTCCTGTGTGCCAATACTATAGGAGTCTCCAACAGTGCTCTGAGTGCCTCTGACTGCCTTCAGGCCCTGGGAGAGCTCCGAGCCAGCCTCCGAACTGTTTCTGTTGGCAACACAGATGTATTTCTTTTATTTGGTAGTAAATAGAGTGGATGTGTGCACATCAAACAACAGCAAGACATATAAACTGGACCCCTGCCACTGTCGCTCATTTCTAAGGGGGAGCGCTCCCTTGGCAGATCAGAGTCTG